>NC_026008.2:41031771-41331771 GCF_000442705.2 Elaeis guineensis | reverse complement strand
GCTAGATTTAGCTCTACTAGAAGAAATGTGAGCAAGAAGGAAACAGAAGAAGAAGAGAAAAAGAAGCAAACACCTCGGAGAGATGGTCTCTGACTCCATGGAGACGAGTACCAGCAAAAGAGTAAAGAAACAAGTAAATGACAATCAATGCGGTGAGATGTTACTCTCCAATGAATCGAAAGCCGCCATGTATGAGAGAAAAGGATGGCTTCTCCTTCGAGTCACATAGCTTCTCCAGGAAAGGGAAAGACTCCACCGAGCGAGCTCGGTAGGGGACTCGGCGATCGCTGAGCATTGAAATGGCTTCACGTGAACTGCTCTCAGAGATGGCAGCGAAGGAGATGGCTTTCTTCCTATTTTTTTTCCTTTCCAAGCTATAAATAAAAAGAACTTTTTTTTTTTTAGTTCTCAAACATCGAAACATTAAAGGCCCCCCTATTTAGTGCAGTCGTTCTCGGCCTCCCTCTCTCTCTCTCTCTCTCTCTCTCTCTCTCTGGGGCATGAGATCCAATGGGATTCCAGATCTCCATGGCCGTGAGAGAACCAATGCCACCCGGCACTACCAAACAGAAAAGGCTTTTAACTACTAAAAATTTAGAAGAAACTTGGAAGAACAAGAACAAAACCAGATGTAGGCACTCAGAAGAACAAACTCAACCTAAGCCTCTGAAAAGCGTCAAAACTTCATCTCGGTGGCGTATGGGGAGAAGCATTATAGGAATCAAAGCCAGCTAGTAGAAGAGGGGGGAGAGAGAGAGAGAGAGAGAGCGAGCTCATGAAAGGAGTGAGGGAATTGAAAGCTCCAAGCGGCTTTTTGGTCGAGAAGGGAGGTAGGGGATGGTCATTTAATACGCATCAGGCGTGGTGAGACCACACGTGGGACCATAAAGGGAGGTTCCCTTTAGCGAGAGACAGAGTGACGCCTGGGGGACTTTTCACACGTGGCGGATCTCCAGGCGTGTGTGGGTCCCACTTGAGGGACGGGTTTTGTGGCTCAGATTTCGGGTCTGGGTGGGGCGTTGGGTGCGATCGAGAGTGGTTTCACCTTGGGTGCGAAATGTGGTGGCCCGCCCCACCGGTAATTGCCAGCTGTGGCGGTCGGCCTCGCCAGGTGCACGTGGCCGCAAACTTTTACTGCTACAGCGTTCAAGACCCAAAAGTGGAAAGGACACAGTGGGTGGACATGTGTCATAAGAACACGGTTCCTTGTTTCCTAATCATCATCTGGCTGACCACTCTTCTCTTGCCACGTTGACAGCCAGATGTTTGATAAAAGACTTGGGCCCCGTAGCATTGATTGGAAGCAGATGGAGGCCATCGCGTCCGTGGACGTCGAGCAAGGGGATCAACTGATTATTTATCACGTCTTGGTGATATGATGTGGGGCCCTGCGGTTAGAGGAAGCCGCTGGGGATGAGGCGAGAAGGGTGTGACCCAGCTACGGCCCATAAAGGACTGGATTCAGTTTAAAGGTGGATCTCATGGCTACATTTGGTGTTAATTTCTCCTTTTTTGGCAAGTGGTTTGATCTGATGTTCATGTTCCACCTGCTTACAAACTTCTATCCTAAGCTTCATGTTAATTGGGAAAGGTGTATTTTAGAAAGGTTGGACCAGATTGAGACAAACTTACGTTTAGTTAGACTAATTCAAACACTCAAACACAACCTAGCTTGAAGGCGATGCCGGCCGATGGGTCAACCAAATGGACTTCACCCTAGAAGTTATATGATTGAGTTCCCATGTGGTGTGAGGATATTTTTATCCTGACTTCCAAGGCAATGCATCCATTCTCCTCCAAAGAATTATTTATATACCATTTGGAGCTCATTTGAAAGTTCAGTGGAATTGGGCATCATTTCCTAAAAGAATTAGGCTTGATGGTCTTTCCATCACGTGTTCTTCTAAAGGCTCCACCTAATCTTATCCTCAATTTCAGGTATGGGCCTAATAAAATGCAGGAAGACAAAAATTCACATAAATCTTTTCTTTCGACAAAATTTGAGCCGAAAGGGATGTAGATTGCTCACTCCATAAGTTTAATAGGAGTCCCAACTCAATCTTGCTTGATTTTTCAAATATATCTTTAGAAAACTCGAGAATGTATTGGCTTAATGTGTCATTTTTTAATTTTTTTATAGAATTTTGAGCATAATATAGATTTTTTCTTCCTCTTCTTTCTCCTCCCTCCTTTCTTTCTTTTCTTTATTTTTTTTTTAATAGAAATCTTGTAAGCTATCGGGCATGTTTTAGAGTGGGTTAAGGCTTCTGGTTAGTTTGGTTTGATTAGAATTCTAGATTTTAAGAAAATTATCGCACTAGCTATACATACGATTGGTTATAGATAATTATTGATAGATTAATTTTTTAACCATCTATATTGGATCCAGTGACCATAATCTTAACTTTATCAAAAAATAATTTTATCTTTGAAGCATTATAGGAAAAAAAATCTTTTCAAAATAGATTCTGCATCGCCATCTAAGATAATTATTACATGCCGAGCAATATTTAGCCACAATTTTTAAAAAAAAATCATCAAAATGGCTAGAACGAATGGATATTGCCTAAAAAGCACCCCAAACCCGCCGGGAACTAAGCCGCGGGAGCTGCAAAGTGATGATACACCATAATTTATCCCAACCCCTCCCAGGACAAGAATACTATGTATGTTGGAACTTTCGAATCATCTTTGAATAAATATATGCATACACTTTTCAATGGGATTGCCCAAGTCCATGTCAGATACTGACCAGTCTAAGTTTAGGCTTGAGATATTGATACTATCTAAATTGCTATAAATTTCAGCAAGTTTACATGGTACTCATAGTCAAGTATTCAAGCATTCAAGTCCCAAGGTACCAGCACATATCGTGAACAATGATGTAACAATTTCTTATGGCAGAACTGGTGTGCAATTTTTATTTGTTGGGGTCTAATTTAGAAGTTGAACCAGCCGAGTTGAAGTCAAGCATTCTTAGTTTTTTTCCTTTTATCTACCTGAATTTATTGTTAAATCCCATTAATCTATGTTGAAAGTTGTTAACCTATATTGTTGAAATAAAATTAAATTGCTCACAGGAAGTCACACCACATTAAGATTGCTTTAAATAATCTAACAGGATTGGATTAGATTTTTTATTGGATCTGTAAATTGGACAGCATACTTAAGTATGTATTATGTCAAACCAAACATCTCCTCGGCTCCAATCCTATAGAATGAAAGAAGGATCTCCATTAATCCTTCTTTTCTTCCCGCAGACCAATAGGTCCGGGACTTGTATGGGTAATTGGAAAAAAAAAAAAAAGGGTCCGTAGATGATTCGGTTAACCAAAAATTGAATTTGTTGTAGATCCGTACTTTAGTCTCAAGCCAAATAACCTCATCACCATCGAGCTAGTCACAGCCAAACTGCTGAAGATGGTATTTGCTGGGCTAAAGCGCAGATGTGGTAATCGTCTAATATGACTTATCGAGTCAACAGCAATTTTTATTCCTCAGTCTAATCCCATTTCATCTCGAAGGACGATCTACTTCATTTCGCTGACCTACTTCAACAAGCAAGAGGATAAGTATCCACTCCACAGACTTCGGTTTCTCGATCTGGACGACTTACTAGATCAGTTATGGCCGATCTATTCCTTCCACCGACAGATCCATCCTCCCTCCAAATTGAAAAAATCTAGATAAGATAGGATTCTTCTGCGATTAAATCTTTCGTAAAAGAAAAGTTCTCCTCCGAATCTATACATACGACAAATTCCAAAACCATCAAGACTTCGAGATGGATACGTCTAAAACTCCTTTCCTATAAATTAAAGGCTCCAGGACTCTCCAAGATACACAATCGACTCCTCACTTTCTCCTTTCCTTGTTCTCCAATCACCTGACTTGAGTGTCGGAGGGTCTACATCGGAAAGCATCACCTCAGTGTGAACTTATTTTGCAGATGTTCAGTGAAGATCCAGCAGCGGTTCCACCTCGACATCCGACCTCAGGTGAGAAGATTTGCAGCAATATTTGGTGCTAGAGGAAAGACCCTCTTCGACTAGTTTCGAAGTCCTATTTCAAGACTAGTCCTAAGGTTTTATTTTGAGAGGATAGGGAGTTCAACACCGATCGTCATGAGGATGTGCAAAAAAGCATCAAATGCATCACAACGGTCTAATGGTCAGCAGATCAATAATATCCAACCGACCACTACATCACCACCACCGGCATAGGAGAACCCTCCACCAGCGATAGCACCGGCACCAGCGGCACCAGCAATCTTCCATGATAAATGTAATAGCCTTGTCCAACAAGTGCAAGCACTTTCAGCTGTGGTGAGAGAGATGCAACAAAACACAAAGCCACCCCCCGCTCCAGAAGGTCCACAGTCGGCAAGAGGAAGATCGGCTCCCTCGTAGCCCAAGGGCAGAGGCTAGTCGTCATAGCCAACCTCCAAGTCCTCCCCATTATCGTCCTAGAAGATCTCCTACCCCTATTTTTAGAAGGGATTCAACTCCAGGTTATGCTTCTCCTTGCCGTCGATAAACCAAGGATGATGAGATGAAAGAGAAGCTCCGAGAAATGCAACAACAGCTAGATGCACTTCGAGCACCAAAGCAACTAGATGACAATTTGGGATTCAACGTCGACCCGCCCTTCACTCAGAGGATAATGGACGAACCTCTTCCATCTCGACTCAAGATGCTTCAGATGGAGCCTTATGATGGAAGTACCGATCTGGTGGACCATCTAGAAAATTTTCAAACTTTGATACTCTCGATCGAGCTTTTCCTTCAACTCTGAGGAAGGTAACTCGTCACTGGTATTCTAATCTGCAACTGGACTCTTTAGATTCATTCTATCAACTGATTTGGCTCTTCATCATGCATTTCATCAGCAGTCGATGACAGCAACATAATTCGGACTTCCTCGTCAGTATCAAGCAGAGAGAGAATAAATCTTTGCGAGACTATATAAGTCGATTCAATGCTGTGACTTTGGAGGTATAGAATTTGGATCAGTTTGTGGCGATGACCCTGTTTAAGGTCAAGCTCCAGTAGAATGATCTCCTTTACTCGCTTAATTTGAATTATTCAAAAAACTTTCCTGAAATGTTAGAGCGGGCTGAGTATTATGCCCAGATCGATGAAGCTTAAGACCGACAAGGAAAGAATCTTAGCCGAACATCACATCAGAGCTCTGGTCAAGAGAAAAAGAAAGACCTCCGATGAGTGCAACACTGACGTCCAGAACCTAAGCCTCAACATTCTTAGACCTCATCTCGAAATAATCGACCTAGATCTCCTGTACCACCTCATCGATCTAAGTCTCCTTCACAGAGGTTCTATTACTTCACTTCGCTCAATACCCCTCGAGCTCAGATCCTCATGGAGACAAAGCGGCAAGAAGCGTTATCTCATCCAAGGAGGATGGTCATCCCAGTACGCAAGAGAGATCTGAGGAAGTAATGCAGATACCACCGTAATCACGGACATGACACAGAGGAATGCTGGCAACTCAGGGAGAAAATTGAGGCACTGATCCAGCATGGATGCCTTCATCGATATGTCGATGTATGCCAGATCCCAAGGAATCCACGTGATGAACCTTCTCGATAAGAGAGCCTCCATAGAGACCAGCCAGTCATATGGGAGATTCACATGATCTCTGAGAGGCAGCTCGGTCGATGCACCTTAGATCCGAGTCGAGCTGAGAATAAGGAGGTGAAAAAGATGAAGATCGATGATGAGGTCACCTTTTCTGAAGCCGATTTAGATGGAATAAATTATCCCCATGATGATCCTGTAGTTGTCTCTTTAAATATTACTGATTATGATATACATCGGATCTTGGTTGATAATGAAAACTTAGTTGATGTCTTGTTTTATGATGCCTTTGTTCGTATGAACTTAGACTCTGAGTTATTGATGAAGATGATTATCCCTCTGATTGGATTCTTAGATACTATGGTCCTGGTGGAAGGAACCATCCCTCTGACCACTATAGCCGAACGAGCTTCAAAACAGACAGTTGTACAAATAAATTACTTCATGGTAAAAGTCCGTTTGTATACAATATTATTCTAGATCGGCCTAGACTCAATATACTTCGAGCTATAGTGTCGACTTATCATCTGATGGTAAAATTTTCTACCCTGCATGGAGTCGGCGAGCTTTGAGAAAACCAATAGCTCGCAAAGGAGTGCTATATGATGACCCCGCAAGGAGCAACACCTGTGGAACAGTTAACGGATGAGCTAGATGTGCGGGATGAGAAAACGGAGCAAAGGAGACATCCTGTGGTAAACCTAATATCTGTATCCATTGGCGAAGATCCAAATAAAGTTGTGCAGGTCGGCTCAAATTTATGTAAAGAGGATCGTCAGCACTTCATCTCTTTCTTATGGGCCAATACTGACATATTTGCTTGGACGACCTCAGATATGCCCAACATAGATCCAGAGATAGTGGTGCATCGACTTAATGTGGATCCAAAGTATCGTTCGGTTAGGCAAAAGAAACATAGTTTTGCCCTTGATCGGCAGAAAGTCATACAGAAAGAGGTGGACAAACTCTTGAAAGCAGGGTTCATGCGAGAAGTATATTACCCAGAATGGTTGGCCAGCATCGTCCTCGTCCCTAAAGCCAATGGGAAGTGGTGCACGTGCATCGACTACACTGACCTCAACAAGGTGTGCCCAAAGGATAGTTACCCCTTGTTCCGTATTGATCAGCTGGTGGATACGACTTTGGGACATCAACTCTTATCATTTATGGATGCATTCACTGGATATAATCAAATCCAAATAGTCCCAGAGGATAAGGAGAAAATTTTTTTGCTACTGATCGAGGTCTTTTTCGCTACAGCATCATGCCATTCGGCCTTAAAAATATGGGGGCAACTTATCAATGACTCGTTAATAAGATCTTCAAGGAGCAGATCGGCAGAAACATGAAAGTGTATGTTGATGATATGCTGGTCAAAAGTTAGATTGCCAAGCATCACATTGCCGATCTTGAAGAATCGTTTGCAATACTACGATGATTTTGAATGAAGCTCAACCCCAGCAAGTGCGCGTTCGGTATCATCTCTAGCAAATTTCTCAACTTCATGGTGTCTCAATGGAGAATTGAGGCAAATCTAGAAAAAATTCAAACTCTTCAGGAAATGAAGCCATCGAGGATGATTAAAGAAATACAGCACTTGATTGGGAGGATTGCCGTATTGAACAGATTTCTTTCAAGATCAGCCGAAAGAAGTCTATCCTTCTTCAAAGCTCTCAAACAGATGAAGAACTTTTAATGGTCGGAGGAGTGCCAAGTTGCATTTGATGACCTAAAAAAATACCTCGGCTCACCTCCACTCCTCAGCAAATTAGAATTCAGAGAAGTATTGTACTTGTATCTTGCTATTTTTCTCTTCGCAATTAGCTCCATCCTCATTCACCAAGAAGTCAAGGTGCAAAAATCAATCTACTATGTTAGTCGAGTGCTTCATGATGCTGAGACTAGGTATACAAAGCTTGAGAAGATGGTCTATGCTCTCGTGATATCATCTAAGAAGTTGCGGCCATACTTTCAAGCTCATACCATTATCGTCCTCATCGATCAGCCTATCAGATCGATACTCCATCGATCAGAGACCTCCGGGTGATTAGCCAAGTGGGCCATCGAGCTAGGTGAGTTCGACATTAAATACCTATTATGACCGTCCATCAAAGCTCAGGCATTAGCTGATTTCGTCCTAGAATGCACCATTCCAGATGAGGAGTAAAATGTTGAAGAAGCGGCTTCGTCGACTGATGAATGTTGGGTTCTTCATGTAGATGGCTCCTTGAACGCCATAGGCTTGGGAGCTGGGTTGATTTTAACCAGTCCAGATAGAGTGGTCGTAGAATACGTCCTGCATTTTGAGTTCTCCGTCTCCAATAATGAAGTCGAATATGAAGTGTTGGTGACTAAATTAAGAATGGCAAAAGACCTAGGAGTGAAACACCTCAGAGTTCATAGTGACTCACAGCTCATTGTACGTTAGATGTAGGGAGAATATGAAGCTCGAAAGTCGAACATGATGAAGTACCTATAGAAAGTCAAAGATCTTGCCTCCAATTTTGCTACCATAAATATCCTACAGATATCGAGAATAGAAAATGTACGAGCCGATCTATTTTTAAAATTAGCAACAATAGGTATGGTTGACCTAAAAAGGACATCATATCTTGAAACTTTTAAAAAGTCAAGCATTGAGGAGGCTGAAGTGATGCAAACCGACCCTAAGCCAAGCTGGATAAATTCCATCGTACATTATTTGCAAGACGGGATGTTGCCTGCTAATCGAGATGAGGCTAAGAAGTTGAGATATCTTGCCCCTTAATACCTCATCTATGATGAGAGATTGTATAAGAGGTCTTTCACTCTACTTTTGCTCCGGTGTCTTCACCCATCAAAAGCTGAGTACGCTTTATGAGAAGTCTACAAGGAAAGCTACGGTAATCACTTGGGGGACAAGGCTCTCGCTCATAAGATGTTATGGCAGGGATACTACTAGCCAACCATGCAGAAAGATGCTGTCGACTTAGTAAACAAGTGCGACTAGTGCCAGAGGATTCAAACATTCAGCATCGACTTTCGACCCCTCTAGGTTTGATCAAAATTCTATAGTTGTTTGCTCAATGGGGGATGGACATTCTTAAACTTTTTTCGATGACAGCGATATAGAAAAAATTTTTGCTCGTCGCGATCGACTATTTCACCAAGTGGATAGAAATGGAAGCACTGATAACTATCACCTCGACAAAGGTATGTGACTTTGTATAGAAATCGATCATCTATCGATTTGAATTGCCACGAGCAATTATCACCGACAACGGACAACAGTTTGACAACTCAAAGTTCAAAGGGTTCTACAATGGGTTGGACATCAACCATAAGCTGATCTCAATAGCTCATCCTCAAAGTAATAGTGAAGCTGAGGTAACGAACAGGACTTTGTTGCAAGGCTTGAAAGCTAAGCTCGATCAGGCAAAAGAATTATGGATCGAAGAGCTATATCATGTGCTCTGGGTATATCAAATGACTCAGCGACTTTCAATAAAAAAAACTCCTTTCAAGCTAGCCTTCGGCACTGAAGCTGTCATACCACTAAAGATCGGCTTGCCAATGTTGCGTGTGCAAGAATTTGATGCAGATAGCAACTCTTTTGGATTAAGAGCGAATTTAGACATGCTGGAGGAAACTCAAGAGCAGGCATGGGTGCGGACGGCTAATTATCAACAAAGGATAGTATGTTACAACTTTTGAGTTAAAAAAAAATCTTTCTTGACAGAACAGCTAGTTCTTCATCGAGCTAAGGTTTCTCGCCCAACAGTGATCAAAGCTTGCATCGAATTAGGAGGGCCCTTACCGTATTGCCAAGATAGTTTGATCAGAAGTTTATCGACTCAGTCGACTGGACAGAACTCCGATCCCCAGAACTTGAAACGCCAATAATTTATGTACTACCACCCTTGAATTATAGTTTTCATTATTATCAAATTGAATAATAAATTACTTCTTTTATTTTATGGAACTATATGTTCTTTTGAAAAATATGCATCTCGTCCACAGACGGAATATAGAATATGTTTTCCATGTTTATCATGCAGATATCTAAAACATGCGATCCTCGACTATGGTCGAGGAGCGAAATGTGTTCTCCACGTCAATCTCCAAAACATGAGAATCTCGGCTACGGTCGAGGAGCAGAATGTGTTCTTCACGTCAATTTCTAAAACATGCGATCCTCGACTACGATCAAGGAGCGGAATATATTCTCCATTCAACTTGCCAAACATGCGATCCTTGACTACGATCAAGGAGCGAAATATGTTCTCCATTCAACTCGCCAAACACGCGATCCTCGACTACCGCCGAGGAGTGGAACGTGTTCTTCATGCAAATCTTTATGTGGTCTATGGTCACGATCGAGGACTGGTATATACCCCACGTAACCGTGGTCGAGGATCAAGCAATCACACTTCGGCCTTTGTCTCATCAAACTATAGTAGTTGCCATCTAAAAATAATTGCTTCCTGCTCCTTATCATCAAGAAGATGATTTACAACTAGAGCGTATCCTGTGATATTTATCAGACTCCAAACTTAACATTCGACAAGCTGAAGAAGAAAAAAGAGTACTTTCATTAAAAAAAAAATTTTTACAAGACTTTCATCAGTCCGATACAAAATATCTCGATATATACAGAGGTTATCAAAATGAACTAATCAAACATCAAGCTCGAACATGTCCGAGCTAAGATACAAAAAAAAAAAGAAAGAAAAAATATTTAAGCTTTCTCTGGAGCATGAAGTTTGTCGGCCTCAATACGGTCAGACAAGATGATGGTGGCCAAAGGTGGAGGTGGAGCTTGAACCAGCTCCTCAGCCGCCCGACCTTCTCATTTCGAGCTAAAGAGATCCTCAATCTATCGGCCTTCATCTCCATCCTCACTGACCTCTCCTTCCTTGTCATCTAACTCCAACAAACAGAGGTCAAAATCAGGAGCCACCTTCTTGATTTTTTCTTTGAGGTCAGTGGCCCCCTGCATGTACGAGGCCATGCCATACTCCACTTTGATGTTGCAGAGTTCGATCGAGGATTTGAAGGTCTTGACTGTGGTGATCTTGACGGCCTCCAGCTTCTCCTCGAATTTTTTCTTCTCGACCGACAGCCAAGCTTCAGATTCAGCCCGGGCTTTGGAAAGCTCAGACTCCAATTGCTTTAGCTCCTCCCTTAGCGACCTGGCCTCCTTCTCAACCTTGAGCTTTGCTAGTTGGACATCATCCGTCCTTCTACTAGCCTAGCCGGCCTTCTCCTCAGTTTCTTTCAAAATACGTCGTGCTTCACACATCGTCTCGACAAAGTAGTCCACATGATGGGTGAGCTACAAAAAAAAGGAAAGAAGAAGAAAAGCAAGGAAAGAGAAGATCAATAATAAATAATGGGATTGATAACGACAGAGTAATATAAAGAAGTCACCATTTATCTGAAGTATAGAATCATACGAGTCCTGGACTCGAAAGGCACCACCCTTAGCATTGAAGGCTTCGACATCGACCGACAGGAGAACCAACTGAACCAGAGACCGAGCAACCCGATAATTATTGATGCCTGTCTGGGTGTCTGGAATGCCGGCATCTGATGGAACTTCCACCAGGGGGAAAGTCCCAACTTGTATGTTGACCGGATGTGATTACATTTTCATAAAGATTCAGGGTCTATCCGAGTTCCTCTACGATGAGGAGACAGAAGGCTAGGGGGCAAGTTCCCTCAGTGCAGTAGATCGTATTAGCATCACTGCCTTGCAGGTGCTGAAGATTTTCTCCTCGAGATACTGCTCGGCCCCAAGGAGCCCCCAGCAGTGGGTCGGGCAAGGATGGCCTCAGTGCGACCGCATTTGGGAGCTGGGGTCGTGCTCACCTTCTTCCTTTTCATGGCCCGATGAAGTGCTTCAAAGTCGTTGGCATTCATTTTTGCATAGCATACAAGCTTAATAAAAAATAGAAAAAATATCGAGCCAAAAAATATGCATGAAAAGCTACTCACTCTTCGGATTGGCTAGACTTAATCTGATCCAAAACAAGATATCCTCGGTAAGAAATTGAGTTAGTGAAAAGGGAGTTTGATTGAAGATCTGCTTCAATACCTCCTCCTTGACGTCAGACAAGATTGGAGCTCTGACCCCCCATGACGTACTGAAGTTCTAGGATTGCTCGATCGAGATAAAGAAGAAACGCTCCTTCTAGTTATACATTGAAGTAGGAGCACCTCGAAAGATATGGCATCCCCATCGAGGAGAGGCATACCACCATCCATTCTCTTTGGGATGTTCCTTTAGTGTGAAGGAGGCTCGAAGAAGATAGGAGGTCGGTTCGACCCCAAGGAAAAGGCAATGAGCAAAGAAACCTATAATCTGACGCCATGAGTTGGGCACGATACTATAAAAACTTACCCTATATAACTTAAGAAATTTCACTATGAGATAGTGAAAGGCAGTCGGATTCCAGCCTTCAGAGTTTCCTCGTACAAGCCTACTCGGCTTAGACGAGGAAGAGCTATTTTTTTGCCTGGAATGGCGACCTCCAATTTAAACTCGGCTGGTATTTAGTATTTCAACCTTATAATCTTTAGGTCCTCGAAGGTGAGGATGGAATCTACTTTATATAGATCGAAGTTCGGGATTTTGGGTCTACCCAAAGAACAAGCAATGTCAGACTCAGGGTCTGCGCTCCTAACATCATTTTCTGAGCCCAATGACTCAGGAACTGCACTCTTGCCGTCATTCCCCGAGCTTAACGTCTCACGACTCGCACTCCTAAAATCTTCATCTGAGCTCCAGGTGTCGGGAGATAAGCTAGACTCACTCATAGCTAAGGAGAAAGGAACTGATCTAAGAATGAAGCGGCTGAGCAAATGAAGGACGATGAGTAGAAGTAGCTCGACTTTATCTGAGCAAGTATGCAGAATCGTCAAGTGCTAGAGCTCCCCCCTTCGAATAGTCACTACAACAAAATAGATTATTAGCGACGAAAATTTTTCATCGCTAATAACCTATTTTCGTCGCTAATAGTTATTAGTGACGAAATTTTAGTCACTAATATTTCGTCGTCAATAATCGCATCGTTGATAATATTTTACGATGAAAAAAAATTTAATCATAAATAATCATTTATTTATGATGAAATATTTTTATTGTTAAAAAAATTATTTTTTTGAAAACTATTTACGATAAAAAATTTTAGTCATAAAAAAAATATTTACAATAAAATTTAACGTCGCTAATAAATAATAGATTAATAGCGATAAAAATATTTTCATCGCTATTAATTTAATTAAAAATTTTTATAAAAATCAAAATTTTAAAAATTTTTAGCGATGAAAATATTTTCATCACTAATAAACACATTTGTGATAAATTTTTTTATCGCCATTAATTTAATTAAAAATATTTATTAAAATTAAATTTATAAAAATATTAGCGATAAAAATTTTTTATCACAAATGTCCATATTAGCGATGAAAATATTTTCATCGTTATTAATTTAATATAAAATTTTAATATTTTTAAATTTATTAAAAATTTTATTTATGATCAATTTTTTATCGTAGTAAAATATTTTTGGCAATCAATATTTTATTGAGAATAATTCTATCGTTAATAATTTATAAATATTTTTTAAAAAATAATTTATGAATATATATTTTTAATTTATATTTATAATATTTTTTTATAAATTAAAAAAAAATTATATAAAGAGGCCGTCAAGTGTCGGCATCTGCAGAAGGAGAACGAACTGGAGAAGGGAAGCACTCGAAAGAGCTTGAACCATCTTGCTACTGCCTCGTCAGCTGTATCATTCGCTCTATCTGTGCCATCCACTCCATCATCTAGATTTGGAGCCATTGATACTCATCGATACATGCAGCCAACTCATGAGCTCGCTGTCGATCCTCAGTAGCCTATCCCTGCACCTCCATTAGTCGAGCATCGCAGGTAGCATGAATGTCAGCCCTAGACGAGCGTGAGGATGAGGGAGCAGTGATCTCATATCCTAAATTCTTAACATAACAGAATCTCGTACCAAACACTTGATCACAGATCTCATCATTTGTGGGTGCGGTCGAGCCCTCAGAGGGAGGCTGGGATCTCATGTCTGTCATATGGTTTTGAAAATTAAAGTTATAGCTATTTTAATTTTATAATAAAAATCAGACTGTGAATGAAAAAATAATTAAAAAATTTTACAAAGAGCTCCTAGCTCCCCAACGTCTACTCTTCTGACCATCGCTAGTGGGTCAGCTGGTAGATATCGATCCTATCAGGAAGCTCGCCACTCTCACCATCTCTCTGCAAATTTGAGAATAATTAATTAAAAAAATTTTAAATAGCTAAAAAATTATATACTAATTAAAAATTATTTATCATCTGCTTGATGTGACGAGCGAATGATCTCGAACCTCCAAAATGCGATACAGTCTGTTTCATCCGATTTGTGGCATTCTGGACACATCTTCTCTGCACAGTTATCAGTCAAATTAGTAGATAATAAACTTAATTTAAGAATAAATAATTCAATAATTAAACTCAAAAAAAAAAGTTTGGATGTCTCCAACGCTTTAGAGCGAGGTTCTCCGATGGACCTCGCCCTCACTTCACTATCGGTGGAGACTGACATGAAATAATAATAAATAAATCATTAATATGATAGCTTTTAAATAAAAAAAATTAAATTTTATTACATAAAAAGAATAATAATACCACTCGGATCCATCTCACTTGAATCCTCTCACTAGGACCTGCCAGTGCAGAACTTTCTGATGATGGAACTGGTGCGGCAAAAGAAATCGGTGAAAACGTCTCAGCCTCCGAGATAGACAAAGAACACGAACATCGTCGTCTGTCTCCTGATGCCATACCTGTAATTTTTGACATATAAATAAATATAATATTAAATAATAAAAAAAAATTATAAATAGTTGAGCATGTAATAAATATAAAATAAATTTATACAATAAATATAAAATAAACTATAAGCAGTTGAGCATGCAAAATAATATTAACGCAAAATAATAACATGAAACCTAATCCTGAAGGCTCGATGATTTTTTTTCTAAAATATTTTTTACCTAAATTTTATTTTATAATTTTTTTTATTTTTTTAAATATTTTTTACTTAAAAATATTTTTTTAAAATAATTTTTTCTCTGAACGAGCTTCGGACTCGACCTCCCATGGCCCCTACTCCCACGATGCCGGCATCGTCATACACCTCGTACCATCCGAACTCAACCCCCGCTCCCACGATGCCAGCACCGATGCTGTTACACACCTCGCATCATCCAGACTTGGCCTCCCACGGTACTGGCACTATCATAGACCCTGCGCCGTCCGGATCAGATCCCGATCTGGATCCTAATCCGAATTGAAGTCTCGATCTGAATCGCAACCTTGATCCAATTCGGATCGTGATTCAGATTTTATTTTTATTAATCAAATAATAAAATATTTGATTAATATTTTATTTTTTTTATTTTTTTTTATTTTTTTTATTTTTTTTATTATTTTTTTAATTTTTTTAATTTTTTTCTTTCTTTTTTCTTTTTTTTTCCCTCCTTTCTCTCTTCCCTTCCTCCCTCCCCACCGTGCAAACCCCTCCCCACGGTCGCCACTTCCTTGGCACCGTCTCCCCCGATCGCCGGCCGCCCCCTCCTCGGCCCCATCTCTGCCGGTGACAGCCTCCTCGGCCCAGTCTCCGTCGTCGCCGACCACCCCCTCCCCGGCCCCATCCCCCCGGCCCCATCAAGCCCCCCACCCCATCCTGCATGCCTACGCCCAAGACCCCCTCCCCGACGGCCGACAACCTCCCCGCCAGCCGAGCCCCTCTCCGGCGCCGTCTTCATTGCCGCCAGCTACCCCCCCTTCGGCCCCATCCCACCCCGCCCCCATTTGGATCCTACCCCCTCTCCGCCTGCCGACCCATCCCCGGTCCCATGGTGCCACCGGCGGCCCACGGCACCCCCTACCCCCCACGAACAGCTCCGCCCCTCGATGGCTCGATCAACATAAAAGAAAGGTTGAAAACCTTACCTCCAGCGGACGGTGGATGGCGGACGACGGGCGGCGCGGTCGGCGGACGGCGGCGGTGGAGAGGGGCTCGCCGGTGGGAAGAGACGGAGGGGAGAGCATGGAGAGAGGAGAGCTCAGGGAGAGGGAGAGAGATCAAGGAAAGAAGAGACGGGAGGAGGGGGGAAATAAGGTTTCGCGCAGTTTCACGTGAAGAGACATCGATTTGACGTCGATTGAAAGCAGGAGTATTAGTGACGTAATTTTTCATTGCTAATAATGTTATTAGTGATGGAAACTGATTTTCATCGCTAATAATTCAAAAAAAAAATTTTGGTAAAAAAAAGTTTGTCACGAAAATAAATTATTTGTGATGAAACACAATTTTTCATCGCTAATAATTTTATTAGCGACGAAAAAATAAATTTTATCGCTAATAATTTCTATCAAAAAATTTTTTTTTCATTTTTTCGCTAAAAAATTTTTCTTTCCATCAAAAAAATTTCTTCGATAAAAAAATTTTGCCATAAAAAAAAATTATTTGTGATGAAAAAAATTCATCGCTAATAACATTATTAGCGATAGAAAAATAATTTTCATCGTTAATAATTTTCATCAAAAAAAATTACCCTCATTTTTTAAAAAATTATTTGTGATGAAAATAAAATATTTCATCATTAATTATCTTATTAGCAATGAAAAATAATTTTCGTTGCTAATAATTCCCACCAAAAAATAAAAAAATTATTTGTGAAGAAAAATATTCATCGTCAATAATGTTATGAGCAATGAAAACTAAAATGTCATTGCCAATAATTCTATCAAAAAAATAAAAAAATTTTCATTAAAAATTTTTTTTCTCTTAAGAAATTTCATAAAAAAATTATTTACGATGAAAACTAAATTTTAGTTGTTAATAATCTTATTAACAATGTAAATATAGTTTTCATCGAAAATAATTTCTGTAAAGACTCTTGAGATCTGCGAGCAACGTAAATATAGTTTTTGTTGAAAAGTTTGAATGGATACCCAAACTCAAATTTAATCTGCGAGCAGCAAAGACTCTTGAGATCTAACACAAAAGGAGTATAGTAGAAAGGATAATACCTACTCAAGAATATGTCAATCTTAGAATAAATCTTGAACTGGATAGTAATAATAAAAGTTCAGCTAGTTAGAGAATATCGGTGACAAATAATCATCGCATACCAATTAAGACCATGAATACACTCTTAAAAAATAATACTGAAGGACCCAACAAAGATCTTCCGCATACAGTTTAGAAGTATATGATACAATTTAGTCTATCGAACAGTTGATAAAATTTTATTCTTTATACAGTTAGAAATCGATATTTTTTCTGAATCAAATTTTTTGTATTTAATTTTCTGAGATGGTTTGCTCTTGGATTTTATAGACGGTTGATTCGATTGCGGGTGAAGAATTTTGTTGCATCATCCAACAAAATTTGGATACTGAGAGAATGATTCTTTTTCAGTGTCGAAAGTTATTTTTTTAAATTTATAATTTTTTAATTATTAGTGATAAAATTATTTCATCGTAAATAATGAAGTATTTATGACGTTTCTAGCATTTCATCGAAAAAATCGATAATTTTTATATTTTTTATTTTTTTTAAATATTAACGATGAAAATTTTTCATCGTAAATAATTGAGATCCAATATCATATTTTAATGTATAAAAATTAAATACTATATGAAGAACCTTTTTATAGATTATATTTTAACGTATAAAGATCGAGTATCATCTCCTTTCTATGTTCTTGGACAGATACAAGACTTTTATACTTTGTGACCTTTGGTTAGTCCATAGAACCAATAACCTCTGCAAAATTGAGCAGTGAGACGGATTCAGAGAAACTTAGAGATGAAAAGTATTATCGCAAATAATGATCAATTTTTAATTTTTTTCATCGTAAATAATAGACTATTTATGATGAAAAATATATTTTCGTCGTAAACACTAAGTTATTTACAATGTAATATTTTTGTCATAAATAATTTATAATTTTTATAATTTTTATAATTTTTTATTTTTTTTTCAAATATTAACGATGAAATTGCGATGTAATATTTTCGATGTAATAAGCTTTTCATAATATTTTTGATGAAATATTAGCGACAAAATTATGATGTAATAAGTTTTTCATCGTCAATACTCAAGTATTTATGATGTAATATTTTTGTCGTTAATAATTTATAGTTTTTGAATTTTTAAAATTTTTTAATTTTTTCATGTATTAGCGATGAAAAATTTTTATCGTAAATAATTAGGTATTTACGATGAAAAATCACTTTTCATAGTAAATACTCTACTATTTATGATGTAATATTTTTATCACAAATAATCTATAATTTATAAATTTTTAAAATTTTTTATTTTTCAAATATTAGCGATAAAAATTTTTCATCATAAATAGTAGAGTATTTATGATAGAAATTGATGTTTCGTCATCAATACTCTAGTATTTACGATGTAAAATTTTTATCATAAATAATTTATAATTTTTAAATTTTTTATTTTTTTCATGTATTAGTGATAAAAAAAATTTTCATAAATAATGAAGTATTTATGATAAAAATTTAATTTTTATCATCAATACTCTATTATTTATGGCATAATATTTTTATCAGAAATAATCTGTAATTTTTAAATTTTTAAAATTTTTTATTTTCTTTTGAATATTCATGATGAAAATTTTTCATCGTAAATAATAGAGTATTTACGATGAAAATTAATTTTTTATCATCAATACTCTAGTATTTATGACATAATATTTTTGTCATAAATAATCTATAATTTTTAAATTTTTTAAATTTTTTATTTTTTTCACATATTAGCGATGAAAAATTTTTATCATAAATAATAGGTATTTACGATAAAAATTTAGTTTTCATCGTTAATACTCTATTATTTATGATGTAATATTTTTATCATAAATAATTTATAATTTTTAAATTTTTTAAATTTTTTATTTTTTCAAATATTAGTGATGAAAATTTTTTGAATTTATGATGTAATATTTTTTGAAAACGAAATGTTCGTCGTCAATACTTTAGTATTTACAATGTAATATTTTTATCCCAAATAATCTATAATTTTTTAATTTTTAAAATTTTTTATTTTTTTTACATATTAGCGATAAATTTTTTTTATCATAAATACTTGATTATTGACAATGAAAATTTAATTTTCATCATCAATACTCCATTATTTATGATGTAATATTTTTATAGTAAGTAATTCTTAATTTTTAAATTTTTTAAATTTTTTTATTTTTTTTAAATTTTAGTGATGAAAATTTTTCATCATAAATAACCAGTATTTACGATGAAAAATGAGTTTTCATCATAAATACTTATATTATCTACGATGAAACTATTTTCATCATGAATATTTAAAAATTTAAAATTAAAATAAATATTTTATTATTTACGATGATTAATTTCATCATAAATAATAGGTATTTACAATGAAATTTTATTTTCATTGTAAATATGAAGCTATTTGCGACGAAAACTAATTTTCATCATAAATGTTTCATCATTAGCGATGAAATTAAGTTTTCATCGTAAATAGTCTTATTGATGATGAAAATATTTTCATCATCAATAAATTTATCGCAAAAATTCTCTTTTCTTGTAGTGAGTAGAAGCAGTAAAAAGAAAGTTACCGTGGTCCTATTTATAGAACCCTATGATGGCTCCAATCGACTGACAGTTTACCTCTTCTGACCAGTGTTCGACAAGTGACGGTCTCTGATTGGTCAAGGTAGAGCTCCCACAGATCCGAAGAATCAACCGTCCAGATATAAAGGCGATTCATTTTAGAGCACCGATCTTCGACACGTGTTAACAAAAAATAGCTCGATTATATCAGCCTCGACTTCGGACTAGGTACTCTCTTCGATCGACCTATTAGCAGCTCGACCTTGAGAGTGGAAGGCATTTATTATAGATCCATACTTCAGCTTCAGCCCAAACAACCTCGTTACCATCGAGCTAGTTACAGTCGAGCTACTGGAGATAGCGTTTGCTGGGCTAAAGCGTAGATATGGTAATTGCCGAATATGACCTATCAAGTCAGCAGCAGTTTTTATTCCTCAGTCTAATCCCATGTCACCTTGAAGGACGATCTACTTCATTTCATCGATCTACTTCGACAAGCAAGTGGGCAAGTATCTGCTCCACAAACTCCGATTCCTTGGCTCGGATGACCTACTAGATCGGCTATGGTCGATCTATTCCTTCCACCAACTGATCCGTCTTTCCTCCCAATTGAAAAAATCTAGATAAGGTAGGATTCCTCCGCATTAAATCTCCCATAAAAGAAAAGTCCTCCTCCGAATCTATCTGTATGATAAATCTGAAAACCGCCAAGACTTTGAGATGGATACATCTCAAACTCCTCTTCTATAAATTAAAAGCTCCAGGATTCTCTAAGGTACGCAATCGACTCTTTGCTCTCTTCTCTTCTTATTCTCCGATCTCCTGACTTGAGCATCGGAAGGTCTACGTCGGAGAGCACCACTCCGGTGTGGACTTATTTTGCAGGTGCTTGGACGAAGATCCACTGGCAGTTCCACCTCGGTGTCCAACCTCAGGTGGGAAGATTAGCAGCAACAAAACCAAACTATTAATTATTTTGATATTTGGTTCGATTTTTTTCTTAAAAATTTCAGTTTTGATTTAAAATCGAACTGAAATTTTTTAATGGGTTCAATCTTTGATATTTAACTTGATTATTTCAATTAATCAAAAAAAGAAATTATCTAATTCCTTTCAATTTAATATTTAGATTTGGTCTATGTACTACTTGAATCATATCTAGTTGGACTGTGTTATTCCATCACTGGTCCATCACCGCAAGAAACCAAAAATTGAATTACCAAGCAGAACCGAACTGAAATTATTTCGAATTGATTTCTTCAATTTTAGGCTACTTCGACTCGATTTTTATTTTTATAAAATATAAATTCAGAAGTTTGATTTTTTAGAACTTTAATTTAGTTTGAGTCAAAAAAATCGAATGCACACATTTACGAAAAACCATAGACCAGATCGGTCAACAGGCCCTACTCTTGTAGGATCTTCTTACATGAATATTATCTATATTCGAAACCTTAGGTTTATACAAAAATCCAAACACCATACCTGTTTTGCTTTGCAATGGATAGAGAAATGTTAACTTCGTTAAATTTATAATGAAAAATTAGATGCCTAGATGAAAATGAAACGATCGATCAAAAGAGAACAGTATCCTAAAGAAGAAGACAAGAAAAAGAATAAAATAACAGAACCCACACAAAGATAAATTGAGACATGCCATCTTGCTTTATAGTCCTAATGGCTCAGCTAGGCTAAATTCCTTCGTCATTCTCAGCCTACCACCCTCCGGAATGCATTCAAATGCATCATGATGTAAGCCAGGCTTGCAGCACAAACTCGGGTCGGCTTCTCATACCCCTCTATGTCGTTGTCGCTTTGCTCTTTGTGGGAACCGCACCTCCCAAGAGAAGGCCTTTCTTGTCGTCCAAAAGCTGAAAACCCTACAGTTTTTAACCTGTGGAATTGAGAAGCTGATAAACGTGGAATCTGGACGCCTATGATTTCCTTGCGAGCAGTAGTACTCGAAATCTTTGGTGCAATATATTCTACAGAACCGTTCTGTGTTTTGAAGTGCAGCAGTCGACTAACCGTACGAGCAAGAAGGGCCAAGAAAATGAGAAGATTAGCAGAGATGCTGATTACGATCCTCACGTCAACTACATTTTTATGCTTTGTTTTTTTTTTCTTCTTTTTTTGGATAAATCAGCCGGCTCACAAAAATCTAGTGTGAATATGTCCAATAGAATCATACAACAAAATGTCATGAAATTACATCGAGAGACAAGAAATATCCATCCAAATCTGGCAGTCAGAATGATCCATGATAAATAACATCATAGAGTTCGCCATACTGTTCGCTTCCCGATAAATATGTGTAACACAAAATAAACTGTATGACTAATCTCCATATATCAATCGGCAGGGAATGACAATCAGTATGGTGAGATGTTTTTAATACACAACCAATCATAATTGAAGAATCATTCTCTAGGAAAATGACATCTAAGATTAGTTTTGCAAATCTCAGATCCTCTTATGCTCATCACAACTCAACATTATGCATAATGATATCGAAAAATTGAGCTCTACCTGCAGCTATAAACTCTAAATCATGTTCTCTAATAGTGAAACTAGCACCACCTCTGGCTCCATTGTCAACAACGCCGCCAACCTTAAGAAAGCTCAGGATTGGAGGCTTTGGGTAATGAATATTAGCATGAGCTGAAAAAAGGTTCCGGGTATCCCTTGCTGTCCAGGTAATCATATTAGAAGAGTGCTCATAAATTTATTTGATTGTATAACTTCAATGCTACATCTCCGAATTCTTTCCATCCATCGATTTGAGTCGGAGTCCAGATGAAACAAGACCACTTACATCACCGTCCATTTTGCCCTAATTTGAGTTTGGTTGGCTATAACCCAATCAAGATTCAAGAATAACCCTTTTAGCCATATTGTAGGACTGGATTGTGCCACAGTGTGCTTAGACTTATTCCGGGTTGGGTTAGAAAATGTCAAATTTGATTATGGGTTTATGAACAGTTAAGTTACATCAAATTTGAAATATTAAGCAAATTAGCTTGCCCCATAGATTGAGGGATTAGCTGCCCCTGCTTCTTCTATCCATTTACTCATTTAGTTATGGTTACTTGAGAGTGAACTATTTTACCAGCTAACACTGTAAGCATGGGGCTGAGGGATTTAAACCTCAACCACACGTGTGGACCAATTATTTCTCTTCTCAACATGTATTACTAAGAAAAAGGATCACATGCCCACAGGATATGTGCCTATGCTCAAAGGGCAAGGACACCAGGTGAGAGACACATCAGAAGATTGGAGAGCCAAAGTACAGAGCTCGCCTTGGGAGCTTGAAACAACTGAATGACAGTACCAAAATAATTTGAAACCAATACAAACTATTCAATTATACACAATTTAGTCAAAAATTTGGATATTCTATACAAGGGTTCCAGACTACCTACACTAGTGCAACCATGATCCAGTGGGAACTTCCAAAAAAGCCTAGGAGATCCAGAATAAACCAAAGCATCATCATTCACTTATTTGAAGCATCCAATGGTCCTCTTGCCTCCCAACATACAAGGCTAGCTATTTCGAAGTAATTGTAGGCCTTTAAATCAAGTCCATGATATAATTAGCCACATAAGGCGTCATGTAAACAACAATATGGGACATCTCATAAGAAAGAAGAGAAGAAGCCAATCTCTAGCAATTATATACTAACGGATGAGAAGTCTCAGAATTTGGTGGATTTGATAACCATCCGATCACCATCAATAAATCTTTTTTAAGAACAATGCAGGAAGTCTTTGAGTGTTTTATTAGATGCAGTAAATTTGGTCATACAACTCTTAATTCGGCTGGGAGAATTGTTGTTTCATAAAGAATAACTCCATCTCCGACCACTAATGCACCAACTAATTTTGCTGGCTTCAATTCCGGCTTGCCTATTGTCTTATTCACAAAAAAAACCGTACATATGAGGAAGCTAAGGTCATGTCAGCTCCCAAAGTTTTGTCTTTTGCCTTCAAAAAATTTTGTATCCTCTCCATTCTGGTTGGTATGGGAGAAAACTCCAACGAAGGCAAATAAAATAATCTGGTTGGTACGAGAGATGCCTCAAAAAACAGAGGGTTGATAGCAGTGGCAGCTAAGAGGTGGGCTGATGCTTTTTCTTTGTCACTTCAGGCAGGTAGGCAGGAAGACTCCATCAAAGGTTCCCTTGGCCTTACCAACTCTGCTCTAATATTTTGGCCAGTGTCCCATGCTTAGGGTACCTGCCCTTGCCATTGTTCTTTCTTACGTTACCTACCAAACCTACCAATGCTACAATGGCATTTTGGACATGAAACGTCTGATTATTTATTTCTCTAAAAGAAGGCCCTGCTGATTTATAAAGTGAAAATAATTTAATGACATTAAATCTGACAAAGTTCAATCTTTTTGGAACAGAGTTTGCATCTGGAGCAGTACTGGACAATAAATGGTGGTGGAACCTGTGATTGCCTGCCTTTTTATCAAGTTTGGCATCTCTCTCTTTCATATGCACTTTCCAAATGTGTTTTGTAAAAAAAAGAGAGAGGAAAAATTTAGTTATTTACCAGCACAAAAAAACTAGTGTTAGATGGGTTTTATAGGCTCAGTATCATTGCTAACTGGAGGTGAACTTGATTTGACTAGGAGTTATATCTGAAATATAAATCACAAACTAAGAAAATGTTGTCATGGGGGGGTTGGGGGGTATGACTTTTCCAAGATTGCAACTGCTACAACTTAGATATCCCCTGACTCAGACCTGTTGATTGAAAGGGGTTGTTGATTCTGAGCTGGAATCCTTGAATGAGACCAACCTATCTTGCCCCATGTTATACAAGACCAAGGCCTAGTCTAAATCACTGGCACAACTCTTAAATATATATTGGTTGGAGTTAGCACAACTACAGCTTGGAGCAACCTAATCTAACAGAATTTACCCAATGAGCAAGGTTCTATTATTATCCCATTACCTGGCATTTATATAGTTGATAAGATTGGTTAATTTTGGCATTTTTGTATCATTTTGGTTCCTCCAACTATCTATTTTTAGTTGGAGAGAGAGAGAGTTTAGATATGCCCAAAACACTAACCACGTGCCCAAATCCAAATATCAAGCTGATCCAGAGTATTATCCAGAGGAGAGAGACTAGAGAGAGAGAGAGAAAGGTCTTGTAAGAGAGAGAGGCGGGGAGAGAGACAGAGGGAGACACCTGACCTATCTCTGTTGCAAGCGCTAAGTCCGAATCTGCGGCTCTCTCTCTCTCTCTCTCTCTGAGGCAAACTGCCAAAGCCCGGCAAACTGTCACCCATCTGGAGAAAACTACGCCCTCAAAGCGGATTAAAAGAAAGAAAAAAGAAAAACTCCGCCTCCAACGGCTATTTTGGTTCGATTTTGTTGCTTCAATCGATCTACTTAACAAAAGGTATGATTTTTATTGGATAGATCTATTTGCATTGGTGTTTTAGCTTAAGATGCTTAAGAAAAGAGGAGAAATGTGGTTATTTACGACATCCACTGGTTTTTTTGAATAAAAAACGTTTTTTTCCTTAATAAACATGTCAGAATCTTCGATTTCTGGGGAGCTTTGATTGCCATTTGACATCTTTCTCTCTGCTGCTCTTCTAAGATTTAAATTTATTGAATTCATCGACGCTTCTCTTTCTCTCTCCTCGGCCTCTCTCCCTTCCCCCAAGTTAAACTGACATTCGTACTTCTTTTCTTTGTCATTTTTTTCTATAAGCTTTCTTGCAGCAACCTGCATTCTATTGTAAAAAAGGAGGCTTTTTTCTTCACTTGCTCATCTTCTCTTCATGAGAAAAATCAAAATCTGAAAGGAATTTGATTGGGGAAATAAACATTTTTGGTCCTTTTAGATGATTCTGTGTTAGAGCTGTTCTTTTCTTTTCTTTGTTCTCAATTATGCAGAGAAGGAATGCAAGGTCTTTCTCCATGGCATGTCATTTTCTTCATCTCTGCCAAAAAATATGTATAGAAAACCTTGTCTTCCCCCCTGCTATGTTGGAGCTCCTTATCCATGTCATCATCTTGTTCTATCACAATTTTTTTTTTGTTAATATTTCATAGAGATATAGCAGAGACGAATGAGATATTTTTTTTTAAATGTATTGAAATATTTTTCTGCCAAATGACATATTTTTCATTATTTTGATGTTGCAGGCTTTGAAGCTGAAGATGGGATTCTGGATGGTGGAGGATAACTTTTTCTGAAAACCTTAATAGGATTGGTGCACAGAAACGTCTGGAGGTATATGGATATTGATCTCATCTATTTGTTTCCCTATCCCTCTTTTTAGGCAAACGCCTGTATCCAACAAAGTTGTATGGGTTTGAGAATTTTAATATTAATATAACAACACATTCCCATATTTTCTAATTCCAGCTGTGATCCAATCAATCACAGAGCAGCTTAATTTGATTATGTTAGGAGATAAAGCCTCATAACATTCACTTTAATCTCATGGAATTCTCTTAATTATTGATGGGTTATTATTGGTGTCCTTCACCAAATACCAATAAATTATAGATGAGCTAGGCCCCCCAGAGGGTATGACATGTACCATTCTACAATTATCTCATTGATTAATTGATTTGGATTGATAGGCTTCTTCTAGTGATGGGCCTAGAAAGATCGGTTAACAGTGTTATCTTTGTTAATTTTGCACATATAATTAGTCAATGCACTATATAATCTATGCTCTGGTACATAGGAACTTTAGTGGATGGGATGAGATATCATAATTGACAGGTTTTATTTGTGCCTCTTGCCAAATTGTTTATATTTTTCAAAAGCTCTCTTTTATGTAAAAGCCTTGCTAATTAGACTGTTAATCTTTGGTGGCAGTTGATGTGGACTCTACTCTTTGGAGCTTTTACTTGGTAACTCGGGAAATGGATGAGGTTTTACTGCAGGTAAGGGAAAAAAAATCTGTACTTATAGGACCCTTTCATATGACTGATTTTGTTTATGGATTCTGTATGACTCGTAAATTTCCCAAAGTGATGTTTTGAATAGTAACAAGACAAGCTACAGTCTATAAGAGTTTCATAAATATGATGTTGATATGCATAATGAAGGATGTAATTAGAAGGACTGAGATAGCAGAAACATAAGGTGAACAATAATAAGGAGAAATCGATAGATGCTTAGGTATTTGAATTAACAGAGTGGAAGAGCATCAAGTGTATTCTGGTATAAATATGGATACCTCTAAAAAAATTAGAAAAAGAGCACTTGAGCAACTGGTGCAGGAGCAAGTTTTCAGAAAGATTTTGAAGCAGATGCAGCACTCTTAGTAGAAGTTTTTGGTTGCCAAGAATAAAGCACTGGTTATGATGGTTTGGTCATGTGCAGTCAATCTACAGTAGGCTACAATTTGGATAAATAAGATCTTAAAATATGGGGAACCATCCAAGAAGGTGCCGGGATGGCAATGATGAGATAGGGATGGAAGATGCTTGCTATTTGAAAATATATTATGTTAACTTGAAGCAAAAGAAGCTGGATTAGGATTATGGATACGGAGAGTAGCAAGTGGGAACAGATAATATTAAAGTGGTACATTTTATAATTTAGATTAGTGGTTATAGAAGTAGACTTCTGACTGTAATAAGATGTGTAAAAGGTTTTCGAAAGTATTCATTTAGGGTGTGATTATAAAGGATGAGAGTTTAGTTACCATTACAAAGTTTTACTAATTACTACCAATTACCACTACAAATTTCCACCAGTAATTTAACACTATTTTCTTCTTTGGGGTTATTGCCCCCTTTTTTTTTTTTTTTTTTTTTTTTTGCAGAGCCAGATTACAGCCATGGATAAAGTGGGAAATGTAGTTTTGGATGTTGAAAGTCTGACACAGCAGCCTGATAGATGTTTCTCTGGAAGTCCAAAAATGACTGTGAGTGATTCCTTTTTGATATTATTCTATTGACCTTTTAGTTACCATAACAAATATGTATTAAGATTTTGTATCTGATACCGGACATTTTGCTGGGGAGTGAACTACAGAGGGCTCTTTCTCGTAAGGGTTCAAGCCGTATGGAGAGACGGGCTGTGGAGGAGCAAGAAAATGATGATGCATCCAAAAAGATTATAGTTAAAGGTACGAGTAAATGTTCTTTTCTTGAACTTTTAAAAAAAAAAAAAATCATTGTGGGGAGCATGCTATTAGCATGGAAAAAGTGGGTGGGTAGGAGGTGGTTTATCTTTTTCATTTTATGGTATACTGCTGCTAAATATCATTATCTTGGTGCCAAGAGCACCCATAGTTTACTTATAATGGCCCTTTTGAGACCTCACGTCATGCATCAAGGCCCCCAACCGCATAACTTACCTGATGACCCAATTCAGACTTGAAATATTCTAAGCTACCACATTGTGAGTCCTACTGCATATATCTGATGTGTAACTTCTTGTTGGTGAATTCTCATCCAATTGAGTTCTAGATTTCAAATTAAAAGCCCTTAAGTAACATATTGTAAATCTTGCAACATGAATCTGATATGTAAGTCATTTTCATGTACCTTCAACCATCTGGATGTAATTATGCGTTTCCATAAATGGACATCATTTCAAATTTGATGTTTTAGTCATGGCGTGAGGCCATTAAATAGCACTAATGCTGTCTAGGTTTGGAACTTGATTGCATTTCACTTCTACAGTAATGCCTTCTCAGCTCGAGCAGTTGAAGCAGCCCCTGGTACCGAACAAGGCTCTTGTATCTGCACCATCTGCAGCTGGTTGTCCTGTCCTCACAGACTTGGGAGAAGGAAGGACTAAGAGGTTCAGTCGCTTAACAACCATCCATCCAAGGAAAATTCTTCTCTTCTTTGCAACTATGTAAGTGCTATTAAGACTCAAAGTATCAAGGTTGTCTAGTCAATTCAGATTCATCAACTCATTTTGGTCCTTCTATCAATAGTGGAGAACTAGTTTCCATGGTTGATCTAGTGCATCTGTTCAATCATGGATCCTTATCCCATATGATTGCTCAATAAATTTTATAACCATGGGTTATTCATGGTTAGGAGATGGTGCCTTGAAGGAGGAAAGTAGAAATTATTTGATTGAACACTCAGAAATCTAGGTTGCATGGTTAAGATACTTTACTGCCTTTAAATTATTCATCATGATCACTCCCAGCAACCATGGAAAGTGCTTTCATGCTCCAGTCTTTATTGCCTGTCTGGACTTAACTTTTGATTTTCAGACCCACAAAGATTTTGATCTAGATATGATGTACCAGGCCCCAACCTTCCAGACTAAATTCAGAATAAAAGGAAAAAAGGGTATAAGGTTCAGGAAACATTCTATTGTTATATGTGGGGTGCATCTATTTGTCATCATTAACTGCACCCATCAGAGAGTCCCCATCAATTGATTACTGTGACTCATGACATCACCTGCAATGTCTCATTACTGTGCTGGTGAATACTACAATCACACATGAACCCTTCATCAACTTTATTACTCTCGAAAGGCATTCTGTGGATGTGTGGCTAGCATCGTGTCTGCTGGTCCATCTACTTGTGGCCCCTTGATCCAAGAAAGTACTCTCCAATGGTGATGAATAGCCCCCATGGTTGTTACTTTTCATGTAAATCCTAAGAACTACCTCTTAAGTGCATTACATGAGCCAAGAGGGGAATAGAACTTGATTGCAGTGCTGCATCTACTTAGTATTTTGTGCTGCCTTTTTGGCCCCCATGGTTGAGTTCCATTGACAATATTAGTATCCCATAGTCCCATTCTTCTCCAAGAACAGACTTTGTGCAATTCAAATTGCTGAAACACACACTTCTGTAATACCTAGGATCAACACCTATGCCTGATTTTATTTGCTTTACTCATGGAGAGGTGTTGATTCTAACAGATTCATAAGTTTTATTCAAACATTTTGAATTCTGAGGCTTTTTCATGATGACATAAGAAGAATATATGATCACCCAATGCTCGCCCTCCTCTCAATTTATGTACGAGAGACGAGCAACTTGGATTTAGCTCTCTACCATTATTTACATTTCTGAAATTATTTTACAGGTCTAGCATGGGGTCCATGATTCTGATATATTACACGCTTGCCATCAACCAAAGAGGTTGAACTTAACTGCATTTTTGAAAGTCTGGTGGCAGAACAGCTCAGCTACTTTTATAAAGGTTTTGTGGGGGAGCAGCACAGCAGATGCAACTTTTAATTACTTGCAGAGGAGCTCATGATTTTTTTTGCCCCCGCTGTTACTTTATCTCTGCAAATGAGCAATGAAGTAGAAGCATTATAGAGAAAGCACTGCATTGCTTTGTACTGGGGTAGGTGGTGTGAGATCTAAATGCTGGATCACGACTGTAAACTCTATAACTCAGTGCTGTGGAGCAGCGAACTGTTAAATATTTTCAGGCCTGGCCTTCATTGCACCGCCCCACGATCATGCTATCTGAGTGTGCTTGCAACATTAATTACTGAATTGTCTTCTTGCATTCAATTATTTTTCACTTTAACTCTTTGGTTGTATGTAGATCATCTTTTGCTATGTTTGGTCAATATCAAGGTACAGTAACTGGTCTAGTGACTTAAAGGTAATCATTTTGATGCTTTGGGGTGGTTATTTTTATGATCCAGCTAAAGTTTGGAGGTGTAAAGACATAAATGTCAGTGTTGAAGATTTGTGTAATTTATGTAAGTGCTGGTGAATTAAGGTTTTGGCAATGATTTCTTACCAATATCCAGTGTTTTGGCAATGATGGTGGATATCAGTGCTTATTTTTTTATGTTTTCTCCTCAACTCTAAATAGTGATGGAGAAAAATGGGGTGTTGCATCTCCGCAGGTTTAAAGCTGCAATGCTCTGAGAACAAGTGAGAGCAAGATATAAATTTAATCCTGGAACAACAGACCTGGATTTCTGCTTTCTGAAATTGGATCCAAGTGCACAACACAGGAAAAGAAAAGGGAAGGATGAGCATCATAAGATTTGCTACAAAATTTTGGGACAAATTTCAAGGACTGGGAATTGATAAATTAAGTTGACACTGTATGTAAAATTTTAGGCCTCTTTGGCTTGGGCTAGACATTTTGTTAATTTTTTTCATTCAAACTACATATTAACAGACTATAATTCCTAGATTTTTTCTGGTTTGCCCAAATGAATCACCTTCCCTTATTTTAAGAAAACTGGTTGTTTTAGACTTTAACAGTTTAACCTATGCTCAAATGAGTGCGCACGATTAGTTGAGCCAATGTAAAACATTAAAGCAAAGTCTTCCCCATCAAAAAGTTAATCAATGAAAATAATATATATTTTTGTTCAATACTTCTTTTAAAAAAATTGTAGTGCCATTAAAGTCCAAATCAATCATTCTCCACATCAATTGTTGCTGTCTCACGTTCGGGAGACTTGATAGGTTATGTTGTTGTGTAGAATCTTTCTTTAAAAAAAGGGAATCTAGATGACAAGGATATCTAGATCCTAGGTTATCTTCGGATGCTTTTTTTTTTTTTTTTTTTCGAGAGAAAATTCAATCTCTTATGTTATACTTGAGGAATCGAGTAGCGTCCTGTTCCGGTTCGAGTCCAAAGTGATACACCTTGGTTTGGCTCAGGTAATTAAATTTCATTTGAGTTTCTTTTTCTATTTCTCAAAACAACATCTTGCAATGATCATCATTAATTATTATAGGTTAGAAGAGTGGATTATTACAAAGAAGTATTAAGTATCATCCTTTTTTTTTTTTTTTTCATATATATTTCTTATCCATACAATTATTTTCAACCATAAAAATAATTGACAATAATGGAGGGGTCCATGGTCCATTATCTGAAGTAAATAGACATTATTTAAAACTCTAGGCTGGACTCTTACTTAAAACAAACCTTGGTCACCTCAGAACCAGAAGCCCCCGTGTATCACACCCTGCTCATGGATCGGATCTGCGATCCAACATAAAAGCTGTGTCACGTCCGGAACCAATGGATCCAAAATTTGGCCCGCAATAGAAGACAGGCCAGCCATCTCCCAATCCGCCGAATGTACACCCATTAGAAATCCTTTGTGCACCGGCCGTGGTGCAGAAAATCTGAGGTGGAGCGCACAGCTTCGCTCTATTAGATCATATAATTATTATTTTTTAATATATATATTTTTTATTTAAAATTTTAAATAATAAAAATATTTTTTTAAAAAATTATTATTTTTAATTTTATTGTAGCAATTCTTTTCTTAAAAATTATGATATCCTTCATAAAAATTATGCACCCTTTTCGAAAAAATTATGATATCCTATATTGATATTATGGCATCTTTCTTTATAAGATATCATAATTTTTTCATAGAATGTCATAATTTTTTTGAAGGAATGTCATAATTTTTTTGAAGGAATGTCATAATATTGTGAAAGAGGGGTGTATAATTCTATGAAGGGATGTCATAATTTTTTCAGAAAAGAAGAGGTGTCATAATTTTTGTGAAGGAATATCATAATTTTTAAGAAGAGATGTTATAATTTTTAAAAATGATATTTTCGTCATTCAAAATTTTAAATGAAAAAATAGAATTACAGACATTAAATATGTATTGAAAAACGACAGCTATGTAGCCTAATAGAACGAAGCGGTGCGCTCTACATCAAATTTTCTACATGACAAGCGGTTCACAAAAAATTTCTCAAACATCCAAATCATTGAATCCGGGAACCGGTCAGTCCTCCCGGTAACCATCTGGCTCCCAACGAGAAGGATAGCTTTCAATTTCACCCCTCAACTTTGCCCAATTTCAACCAGATTCTTCTAGTTTAAAATTTTTGAGTTAAATCTCAAATTACTCGATTGACGAAGAGCCACGTATTTGCCACGATGTTGTGCCCGTTGATCCAGCATTCCTCGAACAATTCTCTCTCACTTTGCCTCCATTTTTCTCTCTCGTCTTCCTCATATCTCGCTATTGGTTTCTCTACGACACACCTAGTTTTATGGGATGACAATCATATGGTGTAACACAATTTCAGGTTCCTTGGTGCTGGAGGATTTCACTTTAAATAAATTATGCCGAGGGCATCTTGGTTCACAAAATCAAAACAACATTGTAGGTATATGATGCGATTCTAGCAAAACATATTGATGAAAGATGGATGGAAGATTGATTTTGGATCAACCGAGTAATTTGAGAGATCTAATTTAGAGCTACTCAGATTTGGTTGGAGGGTGACCTCGTAACAATTACCGTCTAGATTAATGCATCATCTGCCTAGATTTTTCTTCCTTTATTCCTCATATTAGAAATATATGATAGTTTTTTTCTCGGGGTTACAAGAAATATATGGTAGATCAAAAAATCTATTTGGACCTTCCAAGCTACTCATATGATACCAGTAGAAAGGGTAACCAAGTGGCGGGGACGTAACTTTTGAGTCTCCCTTTTTGCCGGCCCATGTTATGCTGATGCTTTTATTCTGCCTTAACTTAAACTTAGATTTTTTTAACAGAAAAAAAAAAAAAATCCAATTCATGGGAATTTTTTTTTTTAAGAAATAATTTTTTAAAAAATAATTTTTTAAAAATAAAATTTTGATATATTTAATTGATTATGAAAGGATGACTTATTATAAAGTGGTTTATATTTGGACGAATATTTATTTTTTTTAAAAAAAATTATATAAAATATTTATTATATTTTTAATAGATATAAAATCATATATTTTTACTTATAAATATTATATAAATATAAATATTATATTTATATTAATATAAATATATTATAAATATATTATAATATAATATTAGATTATAATAATTTATTGTATTAATATAATACTAATATATTAGTATTATATTAATATAATATAAATATTTTAATATAATAAATTTATTAATATAGATATAAATATAATATTATATTAATATAAATATTATATTAATATTAATAAAATATTATATTAATATAAATATTAAAATATAATAAATATTTATATTATATTTATATAATATATATTTATATAAATATTACTATAATATCCTAACTATACATTAATATTTTATTAAATTTTAATCATGAATTTTTAAAAAATATTTTATTATAAAAAATATCATCATTCTTTGTGCCACAAGAAGTGTCAACTACCAAACCCATTTTTTTTATAAATTTTTACTTTTGATAAAATATAAAAAATAATTTTTTATAAAAAATATTTTTTTTTATTTTTTCTCCTTTTTTTTTTTTTTGAAACTCAATCAAATAAGAGATCGTTTGTTCACTTCCCAGAGTGTGCGTCTTCCCCCTTACACTTTCCGTCAACCAAACGAGTCCAAAAGAAAAATAAAGTGGGGACCCAGGTGGAGGCGGATGTCTTCCCCGATTGCTTTGTTCTTTTTCCTCCGATTCCACGCCTCGCGTCGCACGAAATCCGACTGGACGGCGGGTCTTCGACGCATTCTCATCCGTTCCCTAACTCCTGCTGGATCGGAATCTAGAAGAAGTCGAAGCGTGTATCGAGGTAAGCATCGCGATCCTGTTCTTTCAAATCGCCATTCTCGATTTCAATATCGTTCTTAAAATTTAATCTCTTTATGCGAGCAATAATCCTCGTTTTTGGTCTGAAAATCTCGTGATTATTAGGCTTTCTGGAGGAGCTTCGGCAGTTTCTTCTGATTTTTAACCGGTTAATTTAGAGAATTAATGGTCACTGTGCTGATCTTGGGCGTTTGCATGAATTTTTTTTCATTAAATTCTTAAAATCATAAGTATATTGCTTTGAATGATGATTGTTTTATGATGTTTTGCTTGAATGATTATAGTGGTTATTTCTCTCTTTTTCGTCAAAACTTGGCTTTTTTTTTTTAACAAAATGTTTTAGATCAGCAGCTGTGAGTGATCACGAACTATCCCAGACTTATTGGAGATTATGGGATGTTGAGCAACTTCGGTTGTTAAACCTTGCAAATGGACGCGACAGTACTGGTGGGACATTAGAGATAGGGAACATGATCCCATAGCATGCAAGTGTTTGAATAATTAACAAGATTATTTGTGTTAGGATATCATTTCCATCTGAAAAATTTGACCTAGATTCTTTTGTCAGGAGCTTATGTTGGTTATCTTACTTCATGATGATTTTGTTGGTACTTATATCTAGATGATTATCTTCTTGACATCCTGAATTGAAATCTTTTCTTCGTATATGTATTTTGTGTGTGCTTTTCTACTCGATATATGTGTTCCCTATAGTTGATATCCAGCTAATCCACTGGTAAGATGCTTGGCATTGAAGGTAAGATTGGTAACCGAATCTTCATGATGATTTGGAATGTTCCCAGAATCTCAAACATGCAACCACTTCTGGCAACCAAGGTGAGTGGGTTAGTTAAAATCCCGCATCCCCTGCAAGGATAGGGGTTTTGGCTCCATATACCTTGAGTGCCACTTTGGAAACAGAAGGTGAAAGCAGAAGTGTCATGTCAAGTGAAAGCAGCACATAGAAGAAAAATATGTGTCAGATGTGGAAAATGGAAATGTTTAGGAATACATTAAGGAAATTTGTGTGGAATGTATGAAAGCCATCCTGAAATCACTATATCCAAATCTGGAGTGGCTGCCTGAAGAAATTGGAGCTCTCAGAAACAACTAGGGTGATGATGTGCTTAAGAAGCAATTGCTGGAATGAGATCTGAAGTGACATGCGCACTGGATTAGTAACTGCAATTAATATGAATTTTTTGTGTGTGATACATGTATCCCTCTGGTTTTATAGCCCTTCACATATGATTCACATTACTGGAGAAAGCAACTTGAATTTTTTTGCGTAAAGGATATACCCAAGTATTGCTTAATTCTGGGATACCATGTTTCCCAATTCCTCCGACATAGTTAAACCAAAGTTTGATCTAGTACATAGACGCTTCCTGTTTCCTACGTGTCTACTGTCATAATCCTGTGTTAGCGGCAATGCCTTCTCATTGCAAATCTGTTCCTGTATCTTGTCTCATTTTAGGTAACATACGCCAATTTGTGAACCCTGTTTTTTGCTTTGGGCATTCAGTTGAAGTCCCTTTTCAGAAGTTGCAGCACTCCGGAAGTAGAAGAATTGGGATATGAATCTGATCTTTCTATTAATTTATTTTTGTTGATAATCTGAATAAGGAGCATGGAAGTTATGCTATTTGTTTGGCCTGCTATTGAAAATTCAGTGGAGACCAAATAGGAATTAAATCGCAAACTATTTTCTGATCCAGGTTGCATTCATCTAGAATTTTGATGCAGTGATGGTAATATGAATGTCATATATTCATGGCCATGAACATAAATATGATGGTTTTGTTTTTGCTTTTTGATTGGGTGTGAGGGAGCTTATCATGCATCTGATTCATCAGTTTAAGATTGTACTTTTGAAGTTCTGCCATAAAGGAAGTGGAAAACCATGGAGATTGGTAATATATTAACAATCATTATGTTGAATCATTGATATAATATATTAAAATTTGCTGGCTGTTAGTTATACAACTCTAGAGTTTAAAAAAATTATATATTCTGCTACTGTCAGTCAATTTCAAATGATTGTATTGTACAGTGACCCGCATTGCCATATAATGCCATGCAAAGGACATGCAGCCTTGTCAACATATATATATTGCTTGGGAAATCTATAGTTTACAAATGTAGGTCCCTTTCAATCAAGAATGTTGTACTTTCATGCTTGCTCGTCTAAACAAATGCTATATCCTACATATCCGGCAAGCTGTTATAAATTGTTAATTAATGCATCATTTCAATTTGAGAAACATGTATAGACAATGAATCATCAGGGTCCAATTCAAATTTCACTTGGATAGATGCATTCTTGTAACTCAACAATCTTTCCTTGTTTATTACATCGTTTCCTGGGGGAAAATTCTGTATCTTTCTACTGTGGAAAGCTGAATGTAAGATGAGCTTCTTGATTTTTATGTATTTGGTATGGGAGTTGGGATTCATTTTTGGAGGTTATGCAACCATAGAAGTTGCGAGTTTCCAGGTGAGCCTTTTAGGCATGAATTGAAATTTTGATGCATCCGGAGAAATTGGTTATTGTTAATGAGGGCCTGATGGAAGCAAGATTGATGAATGCTTGTTTGTGTGGAATATCACATGAGATGCAAAAATAATAATATCAAAGGATTCTACACTCTAGTTATGGAAAATCGAGGTGACATTCTTTGAATTATAAGCAGCTCTGTGTAGTTGTATTAGGGTATAGTTCTGTTAATTGTATAGCTACAGAAGGCTGGCAAAACTGTGATAAAACAGAAGCACAAATACTGGGGAGAGTTATTGCTCAAAAAATGAGGGAGAACTTTGGCTTATAGACACAAGATCAGATCAAGTTGCATCTTTTTTAAGTTTGCACTCCCATCCTGCACCTCTTGTCATGTTTGATACTGAGTTTGGTTCCTAACTTTGTATTTTATTTATCAGGTTAAGAGCCTCTTCACTTTGCTGGGGATGAAAACTAATTTTGTGCAATCTGATTTTGATAAGCAGAGGCTTTTAAATAATAATAGTTGCACAGTCAAATTTTATTTTATTTAATTTTGTAATTAGGTTCTTGATAGTCAGAATCTTCTGTCTAGGGTACTAAACATGCTTTCAAATCTTTCCAGAATCTCAAAAGATACACCCATTTCTGAAGTGCTTTCTTATGAGAAGTGATTCTAAACTATCCGCTTCCCTATGCTCGTACTTGTACTTGCTCCCACATCTGCCCCCAATTTTGGCAATCATGGTTAGGTTGGAGAAGGGTTTTTCTGGTATCTAAAAGTATATATAACAATGGAGTTTCTGATTTCTTTGGGGGAAACAGAAAAAGTGGCTATACAACAGAGCTGTGTTAGGAGAGGAAAGAGAGGATACATGGAGGTTGAATAGAGGGGCAGAGTATAGGAAGAGGAGAGTTTGGATGAAGGAGAAAATGAGAAGAGTGGTGGAATAGAAACAAGAGGAGGAAAATGTCATGAATGGAGGAGAAAGCGCGAGAAGGAAGATGAGAGTAGGGTGGTGGAACGAGGGAAGGAGTTCCTAAGATAAGAAGATATTACTAGGCATGATGATTTGGTTATTAGGAAGGTGAATTTGAGATCATACATGAACAAGTTTTGAGAAAACGCATGGGCTACTACATATCTCATAAAAGCCCACTTTTGGTGTTTTATTAGATATTTAGTGACCTAACACTTGGTTACACATCTTGCAAACATATGGATGAACAAAACCTAATATAATAATTCATATGTAAAATCTTGATTTCTCAGGAACTATAAAATAAACAGCCTTATGGTTTGAATGAGAATCCGATATTGGATTACGCTTTAATCTCTGCTGCTTACCAATTGCAGATGCGGTTCTTTTGTTTTTTTTTTTTGTTTTTTTTTTTAAAAACAAGAATATTCTGTGTGTAACTTGGGTATTTCTTCACCCAACCGTGCAACACTATTTGTAAGATCAAGATTTTATTTTTCCGAAGTGACAATAATTACCTTCTATCAGGAAATGTATGACTGTGTCTTTTATCATAGCTCACATTTTATTCTTATGTATTAACCATCAAGGAAGGAATAATCAATGGTTGAAATTGGATTATATTATCTAACTTGTGGTATCCTAACATACATTGTCCGTTTACTCCTAAAAGTAATTAATTATAGCATATTTATACAAAGACAACCTCCATTCCAATGATTTCCAAGTCTGTTTATAAGGTAATTGGCTTCTCCTCATCATAGAAGGGGTAGATAAACTCATTTCAATCATATTCAACCATATGGGCTAGAGCATTGTGGCTCCTTGCTTTTGTTATCTTTACCCTTTAAAACTTATTCAATCATTTCTTGATGCTAGCACCAACATTTTCCCTCATTGGTTATGACTAGATATTACTGCAGAAAGACCTTTCCTTAATTTATTAGAAGATTGAATCAAATTAAAGTATGAAACCAGATACTCATTTAAATTGCTTAAATAGGCCATAGAATATGTTAGTTTCTATAATTTCTTAGAAAATTATGTTGAATTAGGTAATTCAGTTTTGTACTCATAACTTATGTGATCTTCATTCCTATATCTATGTGCTAATGACTAATATCTGGTAGCTGTGCAGAATTCCTATATGCCTATTGGAAAGCAGTCTTTTTTTTTTTTGGGTACAAGAAAGCAATCTTTTGCCCTTAGGAATTAATTAACCCAAGTGCTTTTTATTGTTGGTAAATTTTATTTGCTTTATGATTTGCAGGTCTGGCAAGGTATATGCATAAATTAGATGTCATGTATTTTACTTCTATCTAAAATTATGAATTAAAATTAAATTATGTATGGTACAATCATATAACCATGTCGCTCATGTATCTGAATCAGTTTGTCATCAGCTTTCTTTGCTGATATCATCACATCCTTTAACTCATTTTCAAGTCTGTCTTATTCTTGCAATTGGCTCATCTCAGTCACCTCTATTTTGCCATGTTCATCTTATGTATTGTGTAGTGCACATCTTGTATAATCTAGGCTTCTTGCTTGACTGACAAGTATAACCAATCTGGGTTGTCAGCTTGTAAAGGTGTTTTTGGGTTTTTTTTTTTTGGGACCTGCGCATCATCTGGCCGGGAGGAAGGTATCAAGGGTCTATATCCTAGCCTAAGCCTGGCTTGGCTCAAGTTTGGTCCTAAAATATTCAGCTTGAGCTTGGTTTGGCCCTTCAGGATGCCCTGGGCCAATCCAACCTGACCCAATCACTCAGGGCATTAACCACAATTAAGAGAGAGGAGACTGGAAGTGAAGGGTGGCAACCATGGTGCTAGCAGCAAGGGGGAGAAAGAAGGGGTTTGGAGGAGGAGAGGGAGTAGGAAGGAGGGGAGAGAGAGAGAGCGAGAGAGACGAGGAGCTGGTGGAGACATTCATGGCTTTCATCCTTTTCCCTTTTGTGCTACGATGGGAGCTTGGAATGAAGGGACGAGAGAGCAGATTCTCTGCCCCAGATGATCCACATTGCCTGGGAGCCCCCACCCTCTAGTTACCTGAAGATTAACTTGTCAGCAGTGTGTCACATGGTAGCAAAAGAGGTGGCATGTGCTTTGTGATTAGAGGTCCAAACTCAGACTTTGTAGCTGCCAGCTATATGCACCACAGTTTCAGTTGCTTAGATGGGAGGGGCATGGTATGGGATTGAGTTTGCAAGGTCAATGTTCTGGGCTCACGTTATACTGGAAGGGGATTCTAGCATGGTGGTGGGATGGGTCAGTAAGCAGTCCCATGCTCAGAATGCACCCACTTTTATTGGATATTTGGAAGTTTATCAGGAGCTTTATTTCCTTTAATGTGGCTCACGTCTACCGGGGGCGATGGTGCTGTGGATTGGGTGGCATTCTATATGGTAACAGTGCTGTGGATTGGATGGCATTCTATATGGCAAATCATTTCGGCTATATGGCTTGGGGGAACATATCTAGCATTTCTGTGCAACTACAAGATATTTTTGTTTGTTGATTCTTCTGAATGTATCCATACTAGACTTGTATGATCCATCCGCTCAATCGAAAAAAAAAGGAGGGATGACACACACACGCCCCCCCCCCACCCCCCCACAACACACACAGAACTTCCAATGGTGCCCACTAAGAGGAGGAGGTGTGAGTGAGAGAGATAGGAAGAGAGAGTAGGTGGGGATCAAGGTAGGGGCTGTGGTTGAGAGGGAAGGAGATGGAGACATTTAACCCTTGGCCCCTTCCCCCACACCACACTCTCCCTCTCTTGAAAAAAAAAGAAGGTAAAAAAAGGAGAGAGAGGGTAGGTGGGGACTGTTGTTTCTGGTTTGAGATTCTAAAGCTAAACATTTTATTTTTTTTTATTTAAAGGAAATATAAACAATAACACATTATAATATGTATATATATTTTATTTTGGGATGGATTGGGCCAGCCCTATACATTTTTTGGCCGGCCTAAGCCCAGCCTGAATTTTAAATGGGGATTTCAGGCCCAGCCCAGCCAGATGGGTGAAAACATTCTGTCCATTCTCCCCTGGGCTGGACGGGCTGGGCCAATTTTACAAAGGTTGACTAGATAATTGCTGCAACTGCCCGTTTTCTGGTCTTGGTTTTGCTTTGCAGATTCACATGTAATTGCAGCTTAATAAATTGATTAAACATGCTGCAAAACAACGTTCTTTCTGTTTAGATATAAGAATAAGCATTGCAAGATTGTAGGTGGTCTGTAAAATGTTAGGAAGCTCTCTGGTTCAAAACAATGTTGATATAGAGATTGCTAAGCTGTGTAATGAGTGTGTGGTAAGTTTTCACCACAAACCTTGGCCTGCAAAATGCAGATCTTTTCCGCTTCGGTGAAACTTTCCTAGGCATTTTGCCTTTGCTTCTGTACTGGTGGAATCTTCTTCTGTATCAATGAAGCTTAAGAGAACTGTAGATTTCTAATGCTAGGCATGCCATGTGGAATAGTTGTGCTAATTGGTTCGGTCATTTCAGTGTGTTGCTTCAATTAATTGTGATTTCCTTCTTGCTGTCAGAGAGGGCATTGATGTGATTCTATCTGCTGGTATCTTATATTATCATGGTTGTCAACTTCCATATTTTGGTATCTTTGAAAGCACTGCATCTCTGATGATTGTTGTTGAAAGGAACGATTGCCAGCATTTGATACTGATATTAAAAGTTTCTTTCTCAAAGGTACTGTAGGTTAAAACGACTATGGCTGCTTTACCATTGGCTACTGCTGAAGTCTGTGATGCAAATCCACACCTAATCCAGAATGGTGAGCTTCGTGCACTTCAGCCAATCTTCCAAATCTATGGGCGGCGGCAGGTTTTCTCTGGCCCTGTTGTCACTCTCAAGGTTTTTGAGGACAATGTTCTTGTGCGAGAATTCCTCGAGGAGAAAGGTAATGGTAGAGTTTTGGTTGTCGACGGTGGTGGGAGCATGCGCTGTGCTATATTGGGTGGTAACCCTGTTCAACAAGCTCAGAACAATGGATGGGCTGGTATACTGGTCAATGGCTGCATAAGGGATGTCGACGAGATCAACGGTTGCGATATTGGTGTAAGAGCTTTGGCTTCACATCCAATGAAAGCCAACAAGAAGGGAATTGGAGAAAAGCACGTCCCAGTAAATATTGCTGGAACAAGGATTTGTGATGGTGAGTGGCTTTACGCAGATAGTGATGGTATTCTAGTTTCTAGGACAGAGTTAACTATTTGAAGTCACACGTATGACTATGTACTCTGTCTTTGTATCAGCACTGTTGCCTTCTACCAGTTCTGCACCATCTGTGACCAGCTGCATGTCTGAAGTTTATTGCATATTTGTATTCAAGTAATGAAACCTTTTACGTTGATATAATAGATGAGTTTGTCGATTACTCAAATGGACCTCAGGTTTAATGTGAAGAAACTCTGACAGGAAAAACCGAGTACCAAGAGAGATTTTTCTTATTGGTGTTGTTGCGGCCAATCCCCTCGTCGTCTGGTCGTCGGGAACGAGCGCCTGCAAAAGAAGTCCGCACTGACCGGAGGTGACTCCGGCGGGAACCCTCCGACGGTCAAGTCAGAGAGGAGACTAGGCAACAGTAGAAAAGAATCAAAGAGCTCAAGAGGAGAGGGTGAGAGCGAGAGCTAGAGAGGAGGAAGGATTCCAGGGTTTCGAAAAGACTTCCCAGCATTGTTGCCTTCCCCGATATATATAGTGGAGCGCGGCATGGTGCCGTCATTAATAGTGCTGACAATCGAAGGATTGTCAACTCATCGAGGACTGTCAGAGCCACCGTGAGGTTGTCAAATCATCGTGAGGCTGTCAAATCGCTAGGGTTGATCCATGCCCTAGGTGGGATAATGCCCCTAGGCGGCAGCGCCGCATGCCGTTGTCAGGACTGACAGTTCCCAGCAGTCATACGGCATTTGAAGGAGCTGGCCGACTGTAGGTCGGCGGCTAGTTAAGGGGCGTCAGGTGGAAACTCGGGGCCCCCCCCGACAGTCAGTCGGACGTGTTGCGAGAGTCGGGCATCGGACTCCATAGTTCAGCCGATCAAGAGAGAGAAGAAGGTCTGTCCGACCGACGTATCCTCGGTCGATCGGTAACGGCAGCCGTCGGTCGGCAGAGTCGGTTGTCGGTCAAGTAGGCCCGATGGTGAGTCGGCGTGAGGAGGTACGGTCGGTATATCCCAACAGTTGCCCCCCTCCACTCTTGAGTCGGATGGTGTGTCGGCCACTGTCTTTGTATGGGCGGCAGCATCGGGCGAAAGGAGTGGATTCCCATCGCATTAAGTCCTGATTTTAACGATCGTACCGTGGGCTGATCTGGTGTCAGGCGTCCCATGAATGCCAGGCGATTCGCCGGCGTCAGACGTTCCGTCGGTGTCAAATGTCCTGTCGGCGTCAGATGCCCTGTCGGTGTCAGATGCCCCTCCCATCGATGTCAGACGTCCCATCTCGTTGGGAATGGAAACCGTCGTTCCCGCCGTCCCTTTGGGAACGCGAATCGTCACGTCTTTTTGGGCCGCGTGGTGGGAAGCCATTGGGTCGGACCCGCCCAAGCGGATAGAGGGGACGTGGCCCAATCTGAGGATAGGTGCGTCGAACCGTCGGGCTGGAGAAGGGTCCAGATGTTGCCGCGTGTCGCGATCTGGGGGATCCTCGTTGGTCGTGCCTCCATCTCGGCCGTCGGGGGTACTATATATACAAGGTCGCCTGCATCCAGATTTTTACTCTCCCCATTTCGTTGTCGACACTCTGCCCGCGTAGTCCCCTGTTCCAGGTAATCGTCTCCGCTTTTCTTCTTCTTGGGAGTTTTTCTTTTCTTCTGGGAGCCTTCATCGTCGCTTGTTTTCCTCCTTGCTTTCTCATGGTTCTCCTCCTTCTTTTCTTTATTTCCTGCCTTCTGTTCTGGTTCATGGCTAGAACGTCTCCAAGAGGAGGTCGGTCGGGGAACCCGACGGATGATCCTCGGTCGACCCCAGAGGTGGAGGTCTCTTCACTTTCGGGGCCGAACGTCGATCGGCTCCGGGAGCAATATTGCATCCCGGAGCAATTTCGACTGTTCGCCTCTGGTGCCAACGGTCGGGTCAACAGCCCGCCCGAGGGTCAGGTGGCCTTCTTCGTTGAGGATCTCCGGGTCGGTCTTCACTTATCAGTTTCGGAGTTTGTCCGGAACGTATTTGACTATTACGGACTGTATCCGGTACAACTCGCGCCGAACTCGGTTCGGCTAATAGTCAGTTTCGCTTTGTTGTGTCAGTTTTTGCCGACTATTCCTCGGATCTCACTCTTCCGAGCCTTCTTTGTCCTCCGACCCCACCCTAAAGCTCGAGGGTGGTGGTACTTCAACCCTCGAAAGGGACTTTCCTTCATCACTGGTCTTCCATCGTCGATCCACGGATGGAAGAACCAATTCTTCTTTGTCTCCTCTTCTATTTCCTGGGGATTCCCTGCACGTTGGGGGGACCCCCGAACCCAACCGAACGAGAACAGTCGGGTGGAAGTCGGGGACCGAGAAGACTTCCACCACCTGAAAGATATTTTGGTGCCGAAGCAGAGGGAGCTCGTCACCGAGCAGGCCCTGTACGACGTCGGTCTCAGCCCGGTCCCTCACTTAGGTCAGTTTTTCGTCTTCCTTCTCCTTTTTTCTTTCCTTTCTTTTGTGGTGCTGATCATCTGTCGTCGTCTGCAGATATGCCACCGAGGGAGAGACTGACGGCGGCCGACATCCGGCAGTACGTCGTGCGGAAGAGGCCGGCACAAGGGGCCGGGCCATCGCGGCCTCCCAAGAGGCCCCAAGTAGCTCCATCGAGCGAGCCGACTGGGTCGGAGGCGGAGCCCGTCATCACACTGTCGGCACCGATGGTGTTTGTCGAAGTCCCGTCCGAGGGACCATCGGTCGAGGGAGCAGCCTCGCCCGAGGGAAAGGCGGTCGAGGACGTGCCGGCTGTTCAGCCGATCGAGGAGGTCCGGGAGGAGGCGCGCGAACCCGAGCAACCCGCGTCCGCTGCTGCCGCGCCTTCGGAGGATACTCGGTCGGGCTCAAGCGTGCCATCCTTCTCCGACATTAGGGCCTGGATGTCCGCCCGAGGGAAGGCCCCGATGGCGCCCGACGACGAAGGAAGGTTGGCCGGTGGTGGGGCGTCGACCGATTTTTCACTTCCCGAAGGGGCGTCGGGCCTGGCCAACCACGACTTGGCCAGACGGCTGTGCCAGACGCTCCTTCTCCCGGCCGACATTGAGGCCATGAAGAATCAGCGGATCTCCGATATGCTGTCTTCGTTCTACCCGACCATGATCTGGGTGAGTCTCCCTCTTCTTTGTCTTCGTTATTGTTTCTCACAAGTTCAGCCTTCTGATGGTCGGTTTTGTCTCCCGCAGTTGATTTATAACATATCCGAGCTGGAGGTCGGATACCGAAGATTCGGCGATCTACGCACGACCTGGAAGGACAAGGCCGCGACCGCCGAGGCCGACAGGGTCGTGCTGGTCGACCAGCTGCAGCAGTCGGTCGATCGGGAAGCCCGACTCGAGGGGGAGATCTCCCGACTCACCGGGGAGGTCTCCCGACTCACAGGCACCTTGGCGACTTCGGAGTCCAAGCTGCAGTCGACCTGGGACGACGCCAAGAAGAAGTCCCGAACCGTCCGTCGGCTGCATCACGAGAGGGACAGCTTCGCCAAAGAGCTCAAGGCTGAACGCGAGCAGCTCCGAGTAAGCCTCGAGAACCTCGCTAAGGCTGAAGAAAGTCTGTCCAACGCTCAGGCCGACGCAGACATCGCGAGGGCAGAAGCGGAGTCGGCGAAGGAAGCCATGGGTCGGGCTATAGAAGACTTCCGCGACTCGGAAGAGTATCGGGAGGAACTTCTGGAGAGCGGCTTCCTCTCGTACCGAGTGGGGTACGAGGATGCTCGAGAGACTGTCCGAAGCTTGTACCCGGAGCTCGACCTCGGCAGCATCATTCTGCCAAAGTCGGAGGCCCCAGCTGCGGAGGAGGTGGCTGACCCATTGCCGGGAGGTCGCACCGCCACAGCGGAAGCCGAGGCAGACACGGAGCAGGCCACCGAAGGTCAAGCGGCTCCGACTCTCGAAGCCCGAGTTGATTCGCCGACCGTCCCCAATCTCCGCCCGATGGAAGAGGCCGATTCTGAGGACTAGTCAGTCTTTTACTTTTCTTTACTTCTGTTTATCATACTTGTATTCGGGCTTTTGCCTAGTTTTGTAAACTTGGCCCGAACTTCTAATGAAATCGAAGTTAATCTTTTGGACTTGAACTCCTCTCCTTTGTATGTCTCTCTTCTTTCATGTGTCGTGGGATACTTTTGAACACATAAGTCGCTAGCCCGATAGATTAGTTAGGATGTTCGGTAACGTGCACCGCTGCGAAGGCAGACCAAATTCCGACTTTCGATCAGCCTCCCGATGGTCGTATAACCCGACGATCGGGGGCTTAAGTCGAACATCTATCGCCCGATCATGAGTCGGGCGCGTTCGTCGAGTCGAAAGTTGACCGACCATCGGGCAGGACTCGATGGTCGGATCATTTCATAGGGTCTGATAGTCAAATGTCGTTCGATGCGTTCAGTCGAATGGCGTCCGACGCATTTAGTCGGGGAAGCGATGACAAGTCGGATTCCCGTTACCCAGACCTAGGTCGGGTACTTACGTCGTGCCATGTGATAATCGATGGTAAGCCGAATATCCTTCGATCGATCATGACCTGGTCGGTAAGTTGTGAATGCGGCATTGGTCGCGTCAGCATTCTGCTTTTCTTGGCCGAGGCAGAGTCGGCGAGTCAGCCGATCATTTTGCCCAAGAGTTTGGCTGTAGAAGGAGTGTAACTCCTGTTGTCATGGATATATCGGCCCTTGTAATCGTCCGATGCATCGTCGACGATCGGGCCGTCGGTCTCCGGTGGAATGTTAAGTCCGAGTCGGGACGTCGGGGCTCGTACTTCTTGGCGATCGCCGATCAACAGTCGAAGAGTCGAGATTTCAGACTCCGAAGTTTGAAACTGAATTTTCATTCTTAGCGAGTGGGTACAAGGTTTATTGGTAATACAACTTTAAGTTGTCGGCATTCCAGGTCCGGGGAATGGGATTCCCCTCCAGAGTCTCCAGCCAGTAAGCTCTCGGCCCGTAGGTGTCTGCTACCATGTAGGGCCCTTCCCAGTTTGGAGCTAGCTTCCCCTGGTCAAGAGGCTTCGAGACTTCTGCCTTTCTTAGGACTAGGTCTCCAGGCCTGAAGAGCTTTGGCTTGACCTTGGCGTTGTAATATCGGGCCACTTTTTGTCGGTAGGAAGCCATACGGAGTTGTGCTTTACGTCGGAGTTCGGGCAAGAGGTCCAAGTCGGCTCTCCGACACTCGGAGTTGTCCGACTTGTGATACTGCTCGACTCTGATCGATGGTAACCCGATCTCCAGTAGGATCATGGCTTCCGTTTCATAGGCCAAACTGAAAGGTGATTCCCCGGTCGGGATCCGGGGTGTCGTCCGGTATGCCCACAGGATGGAGTTCAACTCCTCGACCCAGAGGCCTTTGGCTTCATTCAGTCGGGTTTTGAGTCCGTGCAGTATGGCCCGGTTGGTCACCTCGACCTCGCCGTTGGACTATGGGTGCCCGACCGAGGTCAGTCGGTGCGTGATATGGAATCTCGCACAGAAGTCTCTGAAGTCCTGATTGTCGAATTGTCGTCCATTGTCGGTGATAATGGTATGCGGCAATCCGAACCTGAAAATGATGGATTTCTGAACGAAGTCCTCCATCCTCCGCTCGGTAATCTGCGCCAGAGGCTCAGCTTCCACCCACTTAGTAAAGTAGTCGATAGCAACGACTATGAACTTCCTTTGGCCAGATGCCGGAGGGAAGGGACCGAGTATGTCGACCCCCCACTGGGCGAAGGGCCACGGGGCGACGATGGGGGTGATTTGGCTGGCTGGTCGGTGTTGTACGTTGGCATACCTCTGGCATGGCTCACACTTCCGAACCAACTCAACTGCATCCTTCCTCATAGTGGGCCAGTAGTAGCCCTGTCGCAGGACTTTGTAAGCTAAGGATTTGCCCCCCAAGTAATTTTCGCAAATCCCTTCATGTACTTCTCTGAGCACGTAATCCGCGTCGGTCGGTCCCAAGTATCTGAGCAAGGGAAGGGAGAATGACCTTTTATAGAGTCGGCCATCCATTATCACATATTGGGAGGCCGACCATCGGAGCCGCCTAGCCTCCGTGGGATCTTCAGAGCTAATCCCGTCGGTCAGGATCGGACAATCGGATCCATCCAGCTTGGTTCGGCCGCCAGCTATAGCACCTCCTCGACCTTGTCGATGCTCGACTGCTCGAGATTCTCCATGAACATCCGGCCCAAAGCGTCGTAAGCTGAAGTCGCCAGTCTAGAGAGGGCGTCGGCCCGAGCGTTCTTCGACCTAGGGATGTGGGAGATCTCGAAATATCCGAGGTGCGCCACAAGATCTTTCACCTTCTGAAGGTATTTTGCCATAGCTGGATCTCGCGCCTCGAATTCGCCCTTGACCTGCCCCACGATTAGTTGAGAATCGGAGAAGACCCGGAGGCTGTCGATCCCAAGTTCCTTCGCCATCCTCAAGCCGGTGAGGAGTGCTTCATACTCGACTTGATTGTTGGAGGCTTTAAAGTCGAATCGGAGGACGTACTCAGTGACTACCCCCTCCGAGTTGGTGAGCAGGAACCCGGCCCCGCTCCCCTGAGCGTTTGAAGCTCCGTCGATGTGCAATACCCAGGTGGACTCTGGGTCAGGTTCGGAGACCGCAGCTCCTCCGGGGCTCTCGCCTTCCGGCTCTTGGTCGGTTGTCGGGCATTCTGCGATAAAGTCGGCCAAAACCTGGGCCTTCAAGGCGGATCGCGGTCGGTACTGTATGTCAAACTCGCTGAGCTTCATCGCCCACTTCGTCAGTCGTCCCGACGTGTCGGGTCGGCGCAATATCGCCCTCAGGGGCTGGTTAGTGAGGACCGCAATGGTATGCGCTTGAAAATATGGACGGAGTCGTTGTGCGGACACGATCAGGACGAAAATCATCTTCTCCGTCTCCGAGTACCGAGCCTCAGCGTCGTGGAGCACTTTGCTGGTGTAGTATATAGGTTGATGAATTCGACTCTCGTTCTCCCGGACGAGCACCGAGCTGACTGCCTCGGGGGAAGTGGTCAAATAGAGATACAGCGTCTCTCCGACCTCCGGCTTCAAAAGCAGCGGCGGGGAAGTCAGGTACTTCTTCAGATCCTCGAAGGCTCGTCGGTACTCATCTGACCAAGAGAAGCCCTTCACCTGCCTTAGGGTCTTGAAGAATAAGAGGCATCTTTCAGCCGACCGAGAGATGAACCGGCTGAGAGCGATGATTTTTCCATTCAGCTGCTGGACCTCCTTCTTGGTGTTCGGATGGCGCATGTCGATGATTGCTTTGATCTTCTCGGGGTTGGCCTCGATTCCTCGTTGCGAAACGAGGAACCCGAGGAACTTCCCGGAGGTCACTCCAAAGGTGCACTTAGTCGGGTTCAGCTTCATCCGGTGTCGTCGTAGAGTGCAAAAAGTTTCTTCGAGATTCCGAACGTGATTTGCAGTCTGTGCACTCTTTACCAGCATGTCGTCCACATACACTTCCATGTTTTGCCCGATCTGATCTTTAAAGACCTTATTGACGAGTCGCTGGTAGGTAGCTCCGGCGTTCTTCAGTCCGAAGGGCATTACTCTGTAGCAGTAGAGGCCTTTGGTGGTCACGAAGGCGGTGTGCTCCTCGTCTTTGGGTGCCATCCGAATCTGATTGTATCCAGCAAAAGCGTCCATGAAACTGAGCAGTCGGTGGCCAGACGTCGCGTCTACCAGCTGGTCGATCTTTGAGAGTGGAAAGCTATCCTTCGGATAGGCGCAGTTTAGATCGGTATAGTCGATGCAAATCCTCCAACTCCCGTTGGCTTTTTTGATCATGACGACGTTGGCGAGCCAATCGGGGTATGTAGTTTCTCTGATGAAGCCTGCCTCGAGTAGCTTGTCCACTTCTTCATCGATGGCCTTCTGTCTTTCAGGAGCAAAAGACCTTTTCTTCTGCCTCACCGGCCTCATTGCTGGATCGATGTTGAGTCGGTGTGTCATTGTCTTTGGGAGGATGCCCGACATATCCACCGCCGACCAGGCGAATATGTCGAAACTGGCCTTCAGTTGCTCCACCAACTGTCGTCGCTCGTGGTCAGGCAATTGAGACCCGACCCACACCTTTCGGTCGGAATTCTCCGCTATCGAGATGGGAACGAGCTGTTCGGTCGGTTCACCTCGCTCTTCTTCTTCCCGTTGGTCCAGCTTGTCGACCATCAAGGGGCCCTTCAATTCATCGCTTTGAGCAGAGATCTGAAAGCATCGTCTGGCGAGTTGTTGGTCTCCGCGTATCTCTCTGACTCCATTTTTGGTCGGGAACCGAACCAGGAGATGATATGTCGAAACTATCGCCCTGAGGGCGTTTAGTCCGGGTCTTCCGAGTATGGCATTGTAGGCCGAGGGCACTTGGACGACCGCAAAAGTCAAGTGGACTGTGCTCTGTCGTGGTTCGGTTCCGGCCGTCACGGGCAAAGTAACTTCTCCTTCCATCGCGACAGCATCTCCAACGAAGCCTATCAGGGGTGTAGAGACTCTCTTGAGTCGATCGGTCGACAGTCGCATCCGGGAGAAGGTCGAGTAAAATAAAATGTTCATTGAACTTCCATTATCTACAAAGATTCTTTTTACATCATAATTGGCTATTGTTGCCGAGACAACAACAGCATCATCATGGGGAGTTTGGATGCCCCGCACATCTTTTTCTGTAAAAGTAATTACATCGTCCGGGCACGGCTTCTTCGTCGGCTCCCCTCCCGCAGACGTCCCCGGGCCCAGTCGTTTGGAAATCATATTGATGACCCTGACCGTAGGCTGATTAGTCGTTGCTTCTTCAGTCGGCTGGGATCGTCGGTCGGCAACAGGATGAGTTGGCAGGTTCCTTCGAAATTTGCCGAGATATCCCCGACGTATGAGGGCTTCAATCTCATCCTTAAGTTGGATGCATTGCTCGATATTGTGGCCGTGGCCCCGGTGGAATCGGCAGTACTTCCGTCGGTCAAGGCCCTTTGCCTTCAAAGGCGGAGGCCGTCGCAGATATTCCTCCCCTTCAATCTCCATCAAAATCTGCGCACGAGGAGCAGAGAGAGGAGTGTAGGAGTCATACTTGGGGCGTGTCGGCCTTGGACTCCGCCGTCGAGGCGACCTTTAGTTCCGTCGTGGGGGTGAGACCCGACTGTCGGTCAGGGGCATGCTAGGCTCGGCAGGGTCCCGACCCTTCCTTCGCTTCTCCTTCGGACCCTTGGACTCAGTCAGGTGCTGGTCAGAAGCTCCTTCGTCTGCGTGCATGTATTTGTACGCGCGCTCCAGCAATTCAGCGTACGTTCGGAGGAGGGTCTTGTCCAAAGAGTAAGTAAATCGGGATGCCCTCAGCCCCCGCTTCATGGCTGAAATGGCCATGTCTTCGTTGAGGTCTCGGATCTCAAGCGTGGCCGCGTTGAATCGCGTCACGAAGTGTCGGAGCATCTCATTTTCTTCCTGTTTGAGGAAAAAAAGGCTGTCCGAGGTTCGTGGCGGCTTCCGGCTGGTGCTGAAGTGGGCCACGAAGGAGTGCTCGAGCTGCCCGAAGGAGTGGATACTTTTCGATCGAAGATCGGAGTACTAGGCCCTGGCAGCTTTGCGGAGCGTGGCAGGGAAGCCGATGCAAAGAAGAGCGTCGGTTGCCCCTTGAATCGTCATGAGAGCCTTGTAGCTCTTCAAGTGGTCGATTGGGTCGGTGGAGCCGTTGTAAGGCTCCACGTGTGGCATCTTGAACCGACCGGAGATCGGTTCGTCGAGGATAAGTCGGGAGAGAGGCTGGGCGGTTTGGAAGTCGACGTCATTCGAAGATTTCTGTCCGTCCACCTGCAGCTGGGCGAGCCGACGGTCGATTTTTTCGAACCTGCATTCGTAGTCGTCAATCCGTCGGTGCTGAGAGACCCCAGGGGTGGAGTCTCCCGATGAGTCCGAGAGAGAGGCGGACGGTGTTCGCGGTCGCTTTTCCTTCCTCGCTCGTTTCAGCTGGGAGGGAGAGGGCCGTCGAGATCGATGGGCGTCGCGCCGCGACCGCCCCTCCTCCTCTCGATGGGAGACCTGTGGCAGGTGCTCCCGAAGAGGCGACGGAGATCGACGCGGGCGTCGGCAGCTGCTCCTGGAGGGCATCGGACGTGCCGCCGGTTGCTCGACCGGCGAGGGCGGCAACCGGATCGGTTGTTGCTGAAGGCTTTTGACCGCGTCCGTCAGCATGGTCATTTGCCGCACGATCGCCGCGATCTGCACCTCCGTGGTCACCGCAGGATGCGGAGAGCTAGGTTCCGCCATGGAGGGTGGAGGAGAGGCCTCTTCCCGATGGGAAGAGTGCCTCGCCGATCCAGTGACCCTCGACCGCTGAGCTCTTGTCTTTGTCATCTTGGATTCCGTGGGGGTTACAATCCCTGATGCTGTCGATGAAGGCCCCCTACCTGGCGCGCCAATCTGTTGCGGCCAATTCCCTCGTCGCTTGATCGTCGGGAACGAGCGCCTGCAAAAGAAGTCCGCACTGATCGGAGGTGACTCCGGCGGGGACCCTCCGACGGTCAAGTCAGAGAGGAGACTAGGCAACAGTAGAAAAGAATCAAAGAGCTCAAGAGGAGAGGGTGAGAGCGAGAGCTAGAGAGGAGGAAGGATTTCAGGGTTTCGAAAAGACCTCCCAGCACTGTTGCCTTCCCCGATATATATAGTGGAGCGCGACATGGCACCGTCATTAATGGTGCTGACAATCGAAGGATTGTCAACTCACCGAGGACTGTCAGAGCCATCGTGAGGTTGTCAAATCGTCGTGGGGCTGTCAAATCGCTAGGGTTGACCCATGCCCTAGGTGGGATAATGCCCCTAGACGGCAGCGCCGCATGCCGTTGTCAGGACTGACAGTTCCCAGCAGTCGTACGGCATTTGAAGGAGCCGTCCGACTGTAGGTCGGCGGCTAGTTGAGGGGCGTCGGGTGGAAACTCGGAGCCCCCCCGACAGTCAGTCGGGTGCGTTGCGAGAGTCGGGCATCGGACTCCATAGTTCAGCCGACCAAGAGAGAGAAGAAGGTCTGCCCGACCGACGTATCCTCGATCGATCGGTAACGGCAGCCGTCGGTCGGCAGAGTCGGTCGTCGGTCAAGTAGGCCCGATGGTGAGTCGGCGTGAGGGGGTACGATCAGTATATCCCAACAGATGTGGTTAGAGGTTAGATATGATAACGCATTTTCACATCTAAAATCAACAGATAAGTGTGATAATTTGCAGTCCATTTACTTATAAGTGTAACAATAATATAAAGTCCAACCATGGTACTTAAATTATTCTTTTTCATGGCATATCATATGGTATAAGGGTCTTGGTATACTTATAGAATTGGAAGGTGCAACATACAACAGAAATCCTATTATATCATGTGGTATGCTAGTGGTGAAGGAATTTTTTTGGATGATAACACTTGATGTGATGTTTTATTTTTCACCCATGGTACAGACTTTTAGACAATGGGTTACAGAATAGAGGCACAATTCTCGACATTATTTATAAAAAGTTGGAATGGTTGGCATTGTTGGTGTTTCATACGATCAAGTATCTCCAACCGGGGCCCGGCTCCATGAATGGATAACGTTCACTTTTGTTCGGCTCACACGTGCTGACAATCAGGTCGGCGCTGGTGGTCCCACCACTGACACGTATCGATTCCGATCAAATCCATCGGTCCCCGTTTGTTTACTGGTTGGGCCGCGCAGCGTCGAAAGCCATCTCGCACCCCTTTCTTGCCCTCCTCTGTGGGGATTATTTTCTTCCTCTCGAGTTCTGGAAACTTCGGCGCCTCCGATCGCCGAGATCACTCTCCGGTCGCGGGAAACTTTGTGCTTGCGGGGAAGAGATTCGATGGGGAGTTCGATGGACTCGTCGGTAGCCGCGTATTCGCTGAAGAACGCCTGGGATTGGTGGGACGAGGTGAACAACTCGACCTTGTGGCAGGATCGGATCTTCCAAACCCTCGCCGGGCTCTTCGGATTCGTTTCAGCCGTCGCTCTCGTAATCTTTCTTCTTTATCTCTCCAATCAATTCCATGGATAAGTTCAAATCGTTTTTTCTTTTCTTTTCTTTTCTTTATTTATTTATTTTTTTAGAGTTTGGAGGTTGCTGTTTGCTATGGTTTCAATTCTGTGGTGCAGGCTTCAGAAACTTGTTCTTTTTTTGTTACAATTCATAGAGTTGGTGTTTATTTGTTCTCACACACAAGCAATCACGCAGTCAGAACCGAAAGTTTGAAAGATTTGGAGGATAAAGATAAACAATACGATTGTAATGCTCAACTATTGTTTTTAAAAGTTTTATTTGATCACAACCACTTGCGTTTTGTGATAGGAGGGCTTTCCTGATCGATCGCACTGCTTTTTTTTAAAAAAAAATGTGAACTTGGGATTGTAAGTGGTAGTGACCATCATCTGATACTTAGATGCTTTATTTTGCAGATACAATTGCTAAGAATTGAATGTAGAGTTCCGGAGTTTGGTTGGACGACACAAAAGGTCTTTCATTTCTTGAACTTCCTCGTCAATGGGTGTAAGTGTCCATCTTAAGTAATTTAATATAAATGTGTTGAAGCCCCGTTCTTTGGGTGAAAGTCTGGTTCTTTGCAGTTCGGTCAGTGGTCTTTGTATTTCGTCGGAGTGTGCAACGACTAAAGCCTGAGGTTTGCTTCATTCTTTCCAGTCCTCATCCTGTAGTTTTTTATTTGAAGTGGATTTGTGCTATAGCTTTTGTTGGTTCTTTTTTCCAGATCATCCAGCATATTCTTCTCGATCTTCCCGGTCTTGCTTTCTTCACTACCTACGCACTCTTGGTATTGTTTTGGGCAGAGATATATTATCAGGTTGGCTTTCAACTTTTGTTCTTTTTAAAGTTGTTAGTCTATACTCTGGATCCTTACCTACTTTCCCTTTGTATTAAATTTTTGAAATGCAATTTATGGCAGGCACTAGCAGTATCTACTGAAGGGCTTAGGCTGAGTTTCTACACAATTAATGCAGGAGTTTATGTTATTCAGGTAAGGACATTGTTGATGCTCTGCATGATGAATAATGAAACTCCAGAGAGGCGGATTGTTTCTTTATTGTGATGCTAGAGGTAAAAGTAAGGTCATGATTCAGTGCATTGTGTTGTTGGTAGTCAATTCTCTCTCTCTCTCTCTCTCTCTGTGTTTTGAGGGTTGATATTGAAAATTTATAATTATCATCATCACAGTAGATGAATTGAAATCTAAAAACAGAATACTTGTCTATAATATTTCCTATTTGCAGACTTCAGTAGTCATGCAATTGATGTGCATATGATCTGATGTTGTCAATTGGTGATTGAACATCATCCAACAGTTTACATCTTAATAATTTGTGGGTAAATATGCATTGATAACAAGGATAACATGGAATAATCCTCAGCCAACTAAAAGCCATGGTTGGAATTGCAGGAGCCAGGAAACATGCACAAAAATAGCTTTGATTGCATGGATAAAATGCCTGGTTTGTTTTTGCTGTCATCATGTTTAAATGGGCAAATCAAGAGAACATGATCTCTAGATAAAGGCAATTTTCCTCCTATTATGAATCTTTTCCCTTCCCTACTCTTCTTGTATGCAAGCCAATAGTCTCAAAGAGCCATATGAAGAGTCGATGTTTTAAAAGGTGGTCACCATAAGTTGGTGGTCAAGTGACTACATGACATTTACTGTTATATATATATGGTTAATGATAGCAATATTAATAACAATAGATCTAGCAATTGATGAACCATGTCAACTGACCATACGAGCTGACCTTACTTGTATATAATTAGGTAATCAGCAATAGATTTTTGATCAGTTTGAAGAATTTGCTATTATCATTAATTTCAACATGACAACTTTGACTATGTTTGGCATCATTTTTAGTTCTTCCTGAATTTAGGAAATGAAAGTAAAAGCCTTTTCTCCATTGTATTTTCAGATTTTTAAAGCAAACACTTGCTTGGTAGTCAATTCTATTTTTCTTTCGTTAAAAAAATTGAAAAACATGTTCTCCTATGGATGATTCTGGATGTGGTTAGTGTAGCGAGTTGGCCAGTAATAAAAATTATTTTCTGGACCCAATTTGTCATGATTACTTTGTACACAATTTGGCTTATCTAAACCTCCTTACTTTAACATGCTAAGATCTTATCTGGAAAAATATTGACCCAGCTGGTTGATACGTGCTATGCTCATTTGTCATTAGAATCTTCCACCAGTGTTCCTATCTTGTGGTGTTTGGATCGTGCCTAAAAATTTCACCTGAGTTGGTTAAATAGTTGGCTAATTTGGTGAAGAAATATCACATCTAATGTTCTGTACCTTTCCTTCTCCATTCAGTGCAGACTAGCATTTCTTACATCTACTATTGCAAGGGTTGGTGTGTCCGTATTTTGGCATGCTTACAGTAAAGGGAACTATTCTTTTGTTAAATACGTTGCTGTTGAAGAGTGAAACCATTTCTTGACAAATATTGAAGGCCTGCTCATTTTTTATGTGCCTAAGAAAATATTTTGGGATATGTATTTCTGGGATCATCCTCTTTAAATTTCAAAATAACAATAAATTTTTCTAGCATGGCTCTAGCATAGCTCTAGCATAGGATGCTTGGATAATTCCCATTTTAACTGTTCACAGATTGCACTATGGTTGCTCATATGGTGGAAGCCTATCCAACCTTTGGTCATCCTATCCAAGATATTCTTTGCAGGTGTGGCTCTGATTACTTGGTTTTTCTGCACGTGACTGTATATATTGCTGAAATACGGTTTGTTTATTATAAATCTCTAACAATGAGAGAGTATCTAAAATGGCAGGTGTCTCATTGTCTGCCGCCCTTGGCTTTCTTCTGTATGGAGGGAGGTGAGACATATATTATTTATCTCCATGTTTTCATAGTCTGATGGATCTTGATATCCACATTCTTGTCCATTGGTAGTTGCACATCATGTGGCAGAATTTATCATACATCATATTTGCATGCACAGAACAACTAATATAAGCAAAGAGTTATGATAGTTAGATATGATCTGGCTAGCTAGAAAGGAAAATAATGTTAGGATGCTCATACAATGTGCCTGTCTGAGTGTGCTTGTTTTTTCCATTGGAACTAATCCTCGAATTGGGTACATTTCTTGCAGTATGTAAGGAATATATGCTTGTTAACTTTCCGTTGTTTGTTTTAAATGTCTATCTTATGTTTTCTTGTTTTCTCTTGCATTCAAATTTTATGTTTTACTTGCAATTTTCTATAAATTCATGTCATATAGGTATGTTTCCTTGTTTCCTACAAAAACCAGTTTCTCATCTTGGTAGCATTCAATATTCATGAGATAGCAGTTTTGTTACGAAATATAGTTTAAAATTTGTTTTTAAAGATAGATGCATGACATTTCTCAAAATACATATCCACTGTAGATACCTTGACATAATCCCGTCAAAGCTATTCTATAAATTCATGTGGTATAGACAGATTGCAGGTATTGCCATTTCATGGAGACATGCGCTAGGACCTCATTTGATGATATTATTGTTTTTTCTGCTGACTGTATCATTGTGCACCAATTCTGTAATCCTTCATATTGAGCTAAACATCCCAGGAATATGGACATTTTTGTGCATTTGGAAATTCAAGAATAAATATAAACCTGCAGTATATTATCTTTTGATTATAATACCTATGCTTCAGAAATGTTGGAAAAGAATGGTCCACCAGGTTGGTGATATGGGTCGTCCTGCTTTGAAGCACATTATCATGTTTGCTGAGTCATCTAGATCATGTAAAAAGATAAGCTTTATTGGTTAGGAAAGCAAATGCTGTGCTTAGTTTTACATGGAGAATGCTATGGACTAATTGTTTGATTTTATTAGCATGCTTTCTAGAGTTCATGACACAACCTACATATATTAAAAATTAGGAAAAATTGCATGAACACCCCCCAACTTTAGTCTAATTTCACTTATAGTCCCTTTACTTTAAAAAATATCAAACTGGTCTTTCTAGTTATTGATATGTTCTAATGTGGTCCAATCGTTTACTTACCAACAAATGGTGTTCGTTTTTCCTCTCAATGGACGGAAATGCCCCTCGCTCATATGGAAAGAGTTGCCGGTGAAGAAGAGAGGTGGATGTGGAGGGAGCCACCGTGGAGGGGTAGGATGGGGTCGTGGAGGTCAGTGTGGGCGGGGGGGGAGGATGGTGTCGAAGGTCTCATGGGTGGGATTGGAGGGGAGGGGGTGAAGAGGAAGGGGAGGAGGGTGAAGAGGCCGTCAGCAATGAATGAGTGGAGATGGATAGTTTTGTATGGTTTGAATGAATCTTTGAAATCATTGATTTTGTTGGTAGAAACAGCAGAAAATTTTGATTTTGATCAGAGTTTTGTGTGGTTTTGGCTGTGATTCTTAGGAATTTGTTTGTGGCTAAAAAGAGCCCTTTTTAGATGGTAATTTCTGGTCTCCTCTTTCATTGAGAACATGATATTATTCAGCTGGTATTTAATTATGTGGGAGTCTTGTGGGTCTTCTTTTTCTTTTTCTTGTGTTGCTCTCATGGATTTGAAAGAAAGGAATCTCCTTTATGAGAGTTTTTTTGGATCTGATGTCGTAAAAGGTGTTTTTATGTTGATTTCCTATGGATTTCATGAAAAGATCTACTATTTCTCTCCCTGAAAGATCTGTTTTAAATGATCTATCCTTCCGCGATAAGAAATATAGAAACTAAGACTCATTTCAAGATTTCCAATTTCTTCCCCAGTGGAAGACCTGATTTTTCTATATATTTTTATGGTGGAAGAAAAGAATAGATTCCTTTGGATGAAGGCCTAGTTGCAGGTTAAGCTGATATTTTGTCTAAATTTTGCTTAACTTCTTCTCCTTTTAAGTACTTTTTTGTCCCCTTTGCTTGTTGGATTCATTGCAGTTTTTGGTCTTGGAAGCTAGACAAGAAGGTTGAAGAGAAGGGCAGGAAGAAGATGGATGAGACTCTGGTTACTAGATACTGGTGCCGCATGTGCTTACGGATGGTAAATCCAGTCATGGAGGTAGAGATCAAATGCCCCTGTTGCAAAAGTGGGTTTTCTAGAAGAAATGGATGGTGGGGGAGAATTGGATGCCGCTGATCTGGGCTCTGACCGAACCCTCTTTCTTTGGGCTCCAATCTTGCTTGGAATGATGAGCAGCGGCTCTCGATGTCAAATTCTCCAAAGGGAAGAACAAGAGGATGACTCTGATCATTACTTGGAAGCCCTTTGTCAAAGGAGGAGGAGCTCGGTCATCCTCCAGCTCCAAGCCCTCCGGGAAACAACCAGATCAGAGTTTGATAATTTTGAGAGTTAGAGGAACAGAAATGGAGAGGAACCGTGTGATCCTAATCAATCCATTCAACCAGGCCATAATTCTCCTAATCAATCCCAATCAAGAGGGATGCTGGTGACGGAGGAGGAGATCAATCGGAGAGGATGGAGGAGATGGACATAAGGGTATTTTCATCATTTTATGAAATAATGATATCATGTGATGGTCTTGTGATATCATTCCATCAACGGAGATAGACGGTTGGACCACATTGAAACATATCGATAATTAGAAGGGCCCGTAGTAAAATTGAGCTAAAGTTGAAGGGGTGTTTTTATAATTTTTCTTAAAAATTATGCAATTCGTATGCATATCCTTTCAATTATGGTTTTTGTAATCAATATTTTTCTTATCCGTAGACTCTTTCTAATGTTGCGACGCTTTCCTTTGGAGTCCAAAGGGCGACACAAAAAGTTGGAAGAGGTATGTTTAGACTGTCTTTCTTGTTTTTCATAACTGAGATTTTGCCTCAAGGTTCTTTGGTTTATTATAATCATTTATTTCCATTTTTATGTGGACAGGTTGGCTATGTCACAGCTATATGTTTCTCATGTTTTTTGGTGAGATGTGTCATGGTAGGTGTGGATACTATATCTCATTGGCCAATGTCTAACTGTCTCAATCCTCATCTGCTGATAATTATCTTATTTAATATTTGTTCTGCAGATGTGCTTCAATGCCTTTGATAAGGCTGCAGATCTTGATGTTCTGAACCATCCAATTTTGAACTTCTTGTACTACTTGGTATGGGCTTGATCTATGTTTGTGCGTTAATATGGACATTACAGTACCTCTGTAAGCAACTGAACATAGAGGTTAACACTAATTTTACATGAATATGCACTTTTCGTGTATCTAGGTGTCTTAATAAAGTATCCATGAGTTAGGGTACAGATGTTCTATTTGGCTGGAAATATAATTTGTTGGTCGACACTTCTCCATCTCTGAGTATTATGGCGGAGCAAAGATTCAGTAGTTGTCTATTGGTAGCATATTGCCTGAGACTGAGAAGTTCTATATCTCAGCATCAACTATAGATCTGTCGGATACATGTGAACAGTTCACACGTTTGTTCTCATTGAATTTTTGAGAAAAAGTGGCAAAAGATCTTTAAAATTAAATAAATATAATGAAGTAACCCATGCCGATAATTCATTATGTCTGATATTTAATGTGCATCGGTGATTCTTTTTCCTAATATTGTTATAAATATATAAAAGGGCATCCTAATGCACGAGGCCCCTGCTACTATGGGATCTGAGGGAAGGTCAAATGTACGCAGCCTTACCTCCTTGTGTGAAGAGGCTGTTTCTGTGTTCCGAATCCAACAGACTTGGATCATAATAACGAAACATCACCATTACGTCATGACCTACCATCTATCATAAATATATGAAAAATCAAAAAAAAAAAATCTACTTCATTTACATGTTAAATAAAATTCAAATGTAGCATCCACATAGTCATGGTTTGAGCTTTACTCATTCATCTTCCTTGAACTCTTCTTCAGGAGCAAACTTTTCATTCAAGTTAGTCTTAGGATTATTGGTCGGTTTTCAGCTTTGCAATGTATGAACAGAATATATATGATTACATGTAGCAAAAACTGGGGCACAAAACACATCAATTGCTGCTCATTTGATGGTGATAAGACATACACGGTTCTTACAGATGAAATTGTCATTTCTTTTCTTTTATATGATCATATTATTTATAATAAGGAGGTTTAAAGCTCTAATTTATATATCTTAAACTTTTTTGAAGAAACATTGTTGTCCTTGAGAGTTGCAACTATTCAAACTTACTTTAAGATACTTTGGGAGTAGTTGAAATAGAGACTTTTAGCAGAAGATGTATGATTTTGCAGTTAATGGAAGTCTGCTAGGAAAATTCCCAATAAACTGCTTTGCTTCTGTCTAGCTGGCTTTTGTGACACAAGAAATGGTTTTAAGTTTGCAATTAAATCAATGGCTTACGGGATGATCCACTCTAGGTCATACCATAATTTAAGATAACTTGCACTAAACAAGGTTAAACTTATTTTAAACAGTGATGGCAATGGGTAATGGTAGCATCATTAATTTCATTGGTCAAATATGGTTGAGATGATGGCTAACTCATCATGCTGTTCTTTGTGAAGTAAACTCTCTTTTCTCAAAGCCAAGGGCTGATCTAAGAATGACCCAGTTAGATCGTGAGGTGAAACTTTTACCTGGACTACCTTGCTTATTAGTGAGTTTAGTTAGGATTCAGTCTAGATCACAATGAGTTAGTTTGTTATGTATGGTTTGGTTGGTTATGATTAATTCCAAATTAATCATCTACGTTAATTAGTAGTTATATGGTTTCTACCCACCTAAGTTTGGTATCTTGTTTTGTTGCTTGCTTGTTTTAAGTTGACAGCATATGAAAAAGCAGAAGGTTATATGTATGACAATTGATGGTTCTTTTGTAAATTTGTGCAGCTTGTTGAAATTCTTCCTTCATCTCTAGTCCTATTCATCCTGAGGAAATTGCCGCCAAAGCGCGGGATCACACGGTATCACTCCATTCACTGATTCGGGGTTACATCACTAGTTTGCCGTGGTGAAACTTCGAGACAAGAACTTCATGAGCTTTTGAAAGCTGGGGCTCCTTCATACAGAAGTTTCCAGGAAACAGAGAAGCAAAAATGCCATTCTGCGGTACCTGCTGGTCAAAGGTTTCATTTGCTTCTAGGGAGCATGTGAAAAATGTGAATAATGTTGGGCAAGGTCTGCGTGGTATTCCTTTTAGTAACAACAATGCGTTTTGTTAGTTTAACCTTGCATGGTCCATCATACAGCATCTCCATATGTTTGATGCTAGCAGCCTTTAAAGTATGCAGCTAATGTGGATCTAATGTGATCTCTCTGAGATCATGTAAGCATTATTTCCGTTTTATACATGACTTAAAATTTTCTTAACCTTTGGTTCTTTTTATATTTTATCGTTGTCATTTGAGATATTAGTTTTACTGTGAATATTTGTCGGTTCACTGTTCACTGTGGGCTCAAATAAATTAAATTTCAGCATACTCAGGCTTTGTTCGGAAGTGGAATAAGATTAATAGGTCGGAATAATTTATTTCGGAGTAAAAAGGAATAGGTGTAAGTTGACCTTCTCCAGGTAACCTTTGTTTCCAAACGCAGCTTTGGTGAATATTCAAAACTCCATTCATATTGTCTGAATATGTTGAAGTATGTTTGACAGCAAACATGACAAGTTCTATTTTCAGTAAATAAGTTTGATTTTGATGGTGTGGGAAATTTCATCGAATTCTTCATCTTTTCAACTTATGAGTGGCCAAGATTATAGCCAAACAAACCATGTTAGGACTTAAGATCATTGTGTTAGTTGAATAATCTTGATTTGCTAGCACGAGATCGTAAAGAAATTGTTTCTGCATTGATGTGAATATGCATCAAGGAAGAAGAGTTGCCAATCAAAACAGGTTCCATCTTGATGGAGATTGACCTCTGTGTGTACTGTCTTCATACAGACTCTGTAGCACATTATTCTTATGCATATTTCGTTCATAATAATTTGTGTTATGGAACTTGTATGGAAAATCGGATGCATGTTCATGGATGTGCATCCTATGAAGATTTTTGCATGGTATATCCACATAGGCCTGCTATCATGATCATAGCAAGTTTGTGCATCATCTGGAATGGCATATATTAGTTTCCAAATGGATCACATTTCAGCCAGTCTGAGCCTAATTATCACTTCAAAAATACATTAATGGGCAATATGATCAATAACAAGATACTCTGTTTGAGCCTAATTATCACTTGAAAAATATATTAAAGAGCAATATGATCAATAACAAGATACTCAGTTAGAGCCTACTTATCACAAAAATTTATTAAAGAGCAATGTAATAAACAACAGGATACATTAGTTTCTGATAGAGATTCACATGCCAATTAGTAGTGATCCTTCACCGCTTCAACGCAAGGATTCTGAGATGGCAGCTGTTGGGGAAGTGGGGTGGAGGGTATGAGAAGCTTGTGAGTTGAATGCCTACTGACATCTAAATGGATCATATGAACTACCAGTCTTAAACGGACATTCTCAGGTCCACAGCTTTGAATAAATGTTGTTTTGAGAGAACCAACAACGCTTTGAACGTTAGGTATACACTGGTTACTTTATCTGATCTTTATTTTACCAAGAAAAAAAACTTTATCTGACCTTTTGCTCTGACTCAAGCTCAACTTTCAAAAGGGTGAGATGGTATACTTGGTCTGTCAAGCAGTAGCAGGACAGCGTTACTGTATTGCCAGCACCAACACTGCTTTGAAGCACCTTGGAGAACTGCGAAGAAGGGAATCTCGTCGTGAGAATGGACCATAGACTGGCCGGTTGGAAGAGAATTATTATCTTGCGGTAGTTGTTTGCGTTGCTTCGTTTGATGTTATCAAATCTTCCTTGAAATTAGACATATTTAGTTGGAGGGGGTTGGGACAGGAATAAGTGGCTTTCGTCCAACAACTTAATTACTATAACTTAATTGCAGGAAGTCTCTCATTTCAATTTTAGAAAAAAAATAGAAACGTCACAATCTTCCACAATCTAATCACTATTTTTTTCTACAATTTAAATTTTATTTTAATTTTGATCATAAATTAAATATATCGAAAGATATGATATACTGAATTTTTTTCAAACCATTCAAATTTCGATGTCAGTTATGAACCAAACGCACATAACTTCCTTTTTGGTGGAATGGGTGATCAAACAGATAGATGGAAGGGAGGAAGGAGGTTTGGACTTAATTAACTTTGAAGAGTTCAATTATATTTTTTTTAAATTTAAAAAATAATAATAATAAAGAAATCAACGATGCCCCATGTTCGTATTCTATGCTACAAAGAGCTTCACATGACTTTTCCCCCCCTTATGGTTGCCTAAGCATGAGATGAGAGTTTGAGTGATTCTAACACTCCCTTCAAACCTCAATGATTGCACGTATCGAGGTCTAGTTGCATTGGGCATCTCTTATGAGCATCTTTTTAGTATTGCTTCATATTATAATTTACTCAAAATTTTTGAATATAGTGTACCGGATTGAAATACCATTCTTGTTTATGCTTGGTTCCATAACCAAGCATGAGAATTATAGATGTTTGGGCTTTATTTCCAAACTATTTCACATTTCCCATCTCAATCTCTTTGAAAAATTATACCATGGTTCAGGAGACGAAGATGAAACCTTCTATTTGGTATATATATATATATATTGTTGCAGCCAATCGTCTCGTCGTCCGATCGCCGAGAAGCGTGCACCTACAAAATGAAGTCCGCACTGACCGGAGGCGGCTCCGGCGGGGACCCTCCGATGGTCAAGTCAGAGAGGTGACTGGGCAACAGTGAAATGTAGACAGAGAGCTCTGAGAGAGAGAGAGAGAGGGAGAGAGGAGCGAGCCTGTATTTTCAGGAGAGACGGAGCGGATCGATCCCCTTGCACTGTTGCATTCCCCGGTTTATATAGTGGAGCGCGGTATGGCGCCGTCATTAATGGCGCGGACAAATGAGGAACTGTCAACTCACTGTGGACGGTCAGAGTCGCCGTGAAAATGTCACGTCGCCATGTGGCTGTTAAATCACCAGGGTTGACAATGCCCTCAACGGGACAATGCCCCTAGGTAGCCGTGCCGCATGTCGCTATCAGAGCTGACAAGGTCTGGCGGCTGTACGACGATCGGAGGAGTCGGCCGACCCTAGGTCGGTGGCCAGCAGAGTGGCGTCGGGTTCCTCTGTCGGTCGGCGAGTTTCACGTGAGTCGGCCATCAGACCTCTGGATTCAGTCGGTCGGGATGGATACGCCCGACATATCCCCAGTCGGCGATGGACCGTTGAATGGCCGGCAGTGGCGTCAGTCGGTCGCCCCGACCGTCAGTCGGTCGGTCGGGCCGCCAGTCGGTCGGTCCTTCCGGCCGTCAATCGGTCGGTCGGTGGGTATCCCCCAACAGTTGCCCCCCTCCACTCCCGAGTCGGATGGTGAGCTGGCCGACGCCTTTATTCGGGCAGCAATCCTGGACGACTGGGAGTGGATTTATCGTACGCATAGATCCGACCGTACCGCCGGCTGATCCGACGTCAGACGCCTCATAAATGCCAAGCGATCCGGACGTCTAGTCGGTGTCAGAAGTCACGTCGGCGTCAGGTGTCAGACGTCGCATCTTGTCGTCGTCAGATGTTGCGTCGGTGTCAGAAGATCGGGCGCCGGACGATACGGCGTCAGACGGCCGGATATTCGGCGCCAATCGCGGAAGTGTGGGCCACTGTCAGGCATCCCATCGGGAACGCGAATCGGCGCGGGCGCATAAATGCGGAACCGCGCGCCGTGCGCCGCGTGTCGAGGTGGTTGGCCGGCGCCCCCTCCGGCATTTAATGTGGGCGGTGCGGCCGTCCCGGGACGGGGCGCACCGAATACTCCGCCAACCGGCGAGCGCCACGCGTCGTGCATCTGAGGGCCTTCGGTCGGCGCGGAAGCATCTCGGCCGTCGGTCGGCCCTATATATATAGGACCTCCCAGACCCATGACCCACACTTGCCATTTTGCTGGGGAAACTCTGTCCGGGCGATTTCTCGGTCGTCGCGGGCAGAGCTTTCTTGTTTCCGGAGGGATCCATCTAGTTCGTGGTCCCATCTTCTTCTTCTTCCTCTTCTTCTCTTTCTTCTTCATTCGGTTCCGGTACAATGATCAGGAATCTGACTCAGGGAGCTCGGTCGGGGAACCCGACCGACGACTCCCGATCGGCTCCGGAAGATGAGGCCTCCTCGCTTTTGGGGCCGAATGTCGATCGGCTTCGGGAGCAATATCGCATCCCGGAGCAGTTTCGGCTCTCCGCTCCAAGGGCCGGCGGTCGGATCAACAGCCCTCCGCCTGGTGATCTGGCGCTATATGTTGAAGACCTTCGCGCGGGTCTTCGGCTTCCAATTTCGGAGTTTGTCCGAAATTTATTAGGTTATTACGGACTTTGTCCGGCGCAACTGGCGCCGAACTCTGTCCGTTTAATCATTTCCTTCGCGCTGTTGTGTCAGCTCTTGCCGACCAACCCCCGCGTTTCACTCTTCCGGGCATTCTTTGTGCTTCGACCCCACCCTAAAGCCCGAGGGTGGTGGCTCTTCAACCCCCGGAAGGGTCTTGCCTTCATCACCGATCTTCCATCATCCATTCATGGGTGGAAGAACCAATTCTTTTTTGTTTCCTCCTCATCTCCCTGGGGCTTTCCTTCCCGCTGGGGCGTGCCCCGGACCGAAGCCAACGACAACAGCCGGGTGGAGGCGGACGACCGGGAGGACTTCCACCGACTGAAAGACATGTCGGTCCCGAAGCAGAGGGAGCTTGTTACCGAACAAGCTCTCTATGATGCTGGCTTGAGTCTGGTCCCCCGAATAGGTATCGCCCGATCCCCCGGTCTTTCTTTTCATTTGGCTCTTGGTCCGGTCTTTAACATTTTTGTCGGTATTGCAGGGACACCTCCAAGGATGCGGCCGACAGATGCCGAGATTCGGCGGTTCGCCACAAGGAAGAGGCCAGCATCGGGGGCCGGCCTTTCGCGCCCTCCGAAGAAACCTGCTCCAGCTCTGCCGACCGTCGAGGCATCGACGACCGACCAGTCGGAGCCCGTAATAGCCCTCGCGGCTCCGATGGTTCACGCGGAGGAGAGACCGGCCGAGGAGGCGGCCGAGGGAACATCGGCGGTTTCGCCGGTGCGGGTGGAGCCGGATGATGTTCGGGAAACCGAACATCGTCCGACGGCGTCTGTTGGCGCAACGGGGGGCGCCGGGTCGAACTCCAGCGTCCCCTCGCTACCGGTCCCGTCGGTCGGGACAGCTGATCGGGGGAAAGCCCCGATGGAGCCCACGGAGGAGGATAGATCGGGGAGCCGCTCAGTGCCTCCCAGCGCACATTACCCCGAGGGTGCATCGGCGTTGGCCGACCACAACCTTGCGAGGAGGTTGTGTCAGGCGATCCTCCTCCCAGCCGACGTAGAGTCACTGCGATCTCGGCAGGTGACCGAGATGCTGTCGCGGTTCTACCCGACCATGGTTGAGGTAAGCTTCGCATCACTTCTTCTTTCCCTTAGAAATTTTTCTTGTTATGCGATTCTAACGAAGCCTTTTCAATCGGCAGCTGATCTTCACGATGTCCGAACTGGAGGCCGGGTACCGAAGGTTCGGCAACGTTCGGGCAGCTTACAAGGAGAGGTCGGCGGCGACCGAAGCGGAGAGGGCGATGTTGGCCGACCAACTTCAGCAATCGGCCGATCGGGAGGCCAAGTTAGTTGACGAGGTCTCCCGGCTTGGGTCCGAACTTCGGTCGGCCAAGAAGGAGGCCAGGCATAAGGGTCGGGCCGTGCGTCGTCTTCGACGCGAACGGGACGGCGCCACCGTCGAACTCCAAGGGGAACGCGAGCAACTTCGGGTCAGCCTGGAGAAGCTCGCCGAAGCCGAAGAGGAGCTATCCATCGCCCAGATCGACGCCGAAATGGCGAAGATTGAGGCGGAGTCGGCGAGGGAGTCGCTCGCCCGTGCGGAGGACGAGGCAAGGTCGGCGAAAGAGTCGGCCGATCGGGCGGTGGAGGACTTCGGGGCCTCCGACCAATACCGGGAGGAGATGCTCGAATCGGGCTTCGCCTCATACCGGGTCGGGTTCGAGGACGGTCGGGACGCCGTCCATGCCTTGTACCCGGAGCTGGACGTCAGCCGCGTCGTCCCGCCGCTAGCCGAGGAGGAAGGAGCCAAAGGGGAAGGAACCGAGGAGATGGCCGACCAGCCGTCGGGAGGCGTCGTCGTGGCGGAGGAAGCCATCCCGGAGTAGGCGCCGACCGATATCCCCTCGCCGATCGAAGCCCCTCCTTCAGCCACCGACCTAGCGCCGCTTATGGCCGATACGCCGATCATCCCCGATCCTCCGTCGGTCGAAGAGATCGACTAGGACAGATGATCGGGCCCTGTCGATTATCTCTGTTTTTGTTTTTCTGAAGCATTTGTAATCGGGCTTCGGCCTTTTCTTGTAAACTTTCTTTTCAGTAATGAATGAAACTTTCTTACTTTCTCCTTTTGTTTGCAATGTCGAATGTGTCTGCAATGTCGAACGTGAGTCGCTAATTTAGGTAAGTCACTAACTCACGTAAGTCGGTAGGACTTCAGCAACTTGTGCAGCCCCGAAAGTAGAGTGCGTTCCGACTTTAGGTCGGCTTTCGATAGTCGAAGTCGTCAGTCGGGTGCATCTGTTGAGTCGGGAGCCGACCGAACCTGGTAAAGGTTCGGTAGTCGGGCTTCCATAGATGCATTTAGTCGGTCGTCGTCCGGCGCAGTGTCGGGGGAATGACAACAAGTCGGATCCCCAAGCTCTTGCGTCGGGTATTCGCTCTTTATCTTTCGACATACGGTGGCAAGCCGAATGTCGTCCAGCCGACCGTAGGTCGGTCGGCAAGTCGTGGATGCGACTAAGGTCGCGTCGTGCGATAGACGGTGGTAAGCCGAATATCCCTCGACCGGCCGTAGCCTGGTCGGAAGTCGCGACGACAGTCGCGTGGGCTTTTAGCCTTTCTTTGGTCGGGGCCCGATCGGCCTGTCGGCCGATGGTTCGGCCCGAAAATTCGATCGTAGAGGGAGTATGAACTCCCGTCGCAACAGATGCATCGGCCTTTGTCAAGGGCGGATGTGTTGCCGAAAGTCGAAGGAGTGCAACCCCCGTTGATATGGATACATCGATCCTGGTAAGGGTCCGATTTATCATTGATTGTCGAAGGAGTGCCAACTCCCGTTCATAAGGGTCCGTCGGCCCTTGTGAGGGTCCGACGCATCGTCGAAGGAGTGTCAACTCCCGTCATTGTAGATGCATCGATCCTTGTAAAAGTCCGTTGCGTTACCGACGATGAAGTCATCGATTTTAGGTGGATGTTGGGCCCACGTCGATACGTTGGGGCGTTGGCGAGCGTCGATCATTAGTCGAAGAGTCAAGACTCCGAGATTTCAAACTGAATTTATATTCCGGCTACTGAATTACAAAATTCACTGGTAATACAGCTTCAAGTTGTCGGCGTTCCAAGTCCGGAGAATGAGCTTCCCCTCAAGGGTCTCCAGCCGATAGGCTCTCGGCCCGTAGGTGTCTACAACCTTGTAGGGTCCTTCCCAGTTGGGAGCCAGCTTCCCTTGGTCCAAGGGCTTCGACACTTCTGCCTTCCTCAAGATCAGGTCGCCAGGCCTGAAAAGCTTCGGTCTGACCTTGGCGTTGTAATACCGGGCGACCCTCTATCGGTATGAAGCCATTCGGATTTGAGCCTCATCTCATAGTTCGGGGAGGAGGTCTAGGTCGGCCCTCCGACTCTCGGAGTTGTCCAGCTCTTGGTACCGCTGGACCTTTGAAGATGGTAGGCCAATCTCGAGCGGGATCATCGCCTCTGTCCCGTAGGCCAGGCTGAACGGCGACTCCCCGGTCGGGACACGGGGGGTCGTTCGGTAAGCCCACAGAACGGAGCCCAGCTCGTCGACCCAGAGACCTTTGGCTTCATTCAGTCGGGTCTTGAGTCCGTGGAGCAAGGTCCGGTTGGTCACCTCAACCTCACCGTTGGACTGTGGGTGCCCGACTGAAGTCAGTCGGTGCCTGATGTGGAACCTGACGCAGAAGTCTCTGAAGTCTTGGTTGTTGAATTGCCGTCTGTTGTCGGTGATGATGGTGTGCGGCAATCCGAACCTGAAGACAATGGATTTTTGGATAAAGTCCTCCATCTTCCGCTCGGTGATCTGCGCCAAAGGCTCGGCCTCGACCCACTTCGTGAAGTAGTCGATGGCGACAACGATGAACTTCCTCTGGCCCGACGCTGGGGGGAATGGACCGAGAATGTCGACTCCCCACTGGGCGAAGGGCCACGGAGCGACAATAGGAGCAATTTGGCTGGCCGGTTGGTGTTGAATATTGGCATACTTTTGGCATGGCTCGCACCTCCGGACCAACTCTGTCGCATCCTTCTTCATGGTTGGCCAGTAGTAGCCTTGTCGCAAGACCTTGAAGGCTAGGGACTTGCCCCCCAAGTGGTTCCCGCAAATTCCTTCGTGAACCTCTCGGAGAGCGTAGTCGGCGTCGGTCGGTCCCAAACACCTAAGCAGGGGAAGGGAGAACGACCTTTTGTAGAGTCGGCCGTCCATGATGACATATTGCGAGGCCGACCATCGGAGTCGCTTGGCCTCCGTGAGATCTTCAGGACTGATCCCGTCGGTCAGGTACCGGACGATCGGGTCCATCCAACTTGGTTCGGATGTTAGCTGCTGTACTTCTTCGACCCGATCGATGCTCGACTGCTGGAGGTTCTCCACAAACGTCCGACCTAAAGAGTCGTAGGCCGACGTCGCCAATCTGGAGAGTGCGTCGGCACGGGCGTTCTCCGACCTAGGGATGTGAGAAATTTTGAAATACTCGAGGCGGGCCACGAGGTCCTTCACTTTCTGAAGGTACTTGATCATGGTCGGATCTCGTGCCTCGAATTTGTCCTTGACCTGCCCCATGATCAGCTGAGAGTCGGAGAATGCCCGAAGGCTGTCGATGCCCAGCTCCTTCGCCATCCTCAAGCCAGCGAGGAGTGCCTCGTATTCGGCTTGATTGTTGGAGGCCTTGAAGTCGAACCGGAGGGCGTATTTGGTGACCACCCCATCCGAATTCGTGAGCAGGAGCTCGGCCCCGCTTCCCTGAGCGTTTGAGGCTCCGTCGATGTGGAGTACCCAGGTGGAGATCGGGTCTGGCTCAGAGACCGCTTCTCGTCCTGGGTCTTCAGCTCCCGACCCTTGGTCGGTTGTCGGGCACTCGGCGATGAAGTCGGTCAAGACCTGAGCCTTCAGGGCAGGCCTCGGTCGGTACTGAATGTCGAACTCGCTAAGCTTCATCGCCCACTTGGCCAGTCGTCCGGACGTGTCCGGTCGGTGCAAAATTGTCCTCAGGGGCTGGTTGGAGAGCACCACTATGGCATGGGCCGGGAAGTATGGTCGAAGCCATTGCGTGGAGACGGTCAGGGCGAAAATCATCTTTTCCGTCTCCGAATATCGGGCTTCGGCGCTGTGGAGCACTTTGCTGGTGTAGTAGATGGGCTGATGAGTTCGGCACTCGTTTTCTCGAACGAGCACCGAACTGATCACCTCGGAAGATGTGGCCAAGTAGAGATACAAGGTCTCTCCGACCTGCGGCTTTACGAGCAGCGGCGGGGAAGCCAAGTACTTTTTCAGGTCTTCGAAGGCCTGTTCGCACTCATCCGATCAAGAGAGACCGTTCGCTTGACGCAGAATCTTGAAGAACGGGAGTCACCTTTCAGCTGATCGGGAAATGAATCGGCTAAGAGCGACGATTCTTCCGTTCAGCTGTTGGACCTCCTTCTTGGTGTTCGGATGACGCATGTCGAGGATTGCCTTTATTTTCTCAGGGTTGGCCTCGATTCCTCTCTGAGAAACGAAGAATCCGAGGAACTTCCCTGAGGTCACCCCGAAAGCACATTTGGTCGGGTTGAGCTTCATTCGGTGTCGTCGAAGGGTGCGAAAGGTCTCCTCGAGATCTTGAACGTGGTTCGGGATCTGCGTGCTTTTCACCAGCATGTCGTCCACGTACACTTCCATGTTGCGCCCGATCTGGTCTTTGAAGATCTTATTGACGAGTCGCTGGTAGGTGGCGCCGGCGTTCTTCAATCCAAAGGGCATCACCCGATAACAGTAGAGGCCCTTGGGAGTCACGAATGCGGTGTGCTCCTCGTCTTCGGGCGCCATCCGGATCTGGTTGTATCCGACGAAGGCGTCCATGAAGCTGAGCAGTCGAAATCCGGACGTCGCATCCACCAGCTGGTCGATCTTCGGAAGTGGGAAGCTATCCTTTGGGCAGGCTCGGTTTAGGTCGGTATAGTCGATGCAGATCCTCCACTTCCCGTTGGCTTTCTTGACCATGACAACATTGGCCAGCCAATCGGGATACGTGGACTCTCGGATGAAGCCTGCTTCGAGTAGCTTGTCCACTTCTTCGTCGATGGCCCTCTGCCTCTCTGGGGTGAAGGACCTTTTCTTCTGCCTCACCGGCCTCATCGTCGGGTCGATGTTGAGTCGGTGGGTTATTGTTTCTGGGGGGATGCCCGACATATTTGCTGTCGACCAAGCAAATATGTCGGCGTTGGCCGTCAGCAGCTCCGTCAGTCGGCGTCGTTCGGTGTCGGGCAATTGAGACCCGACCCAAACTTTCCTGTCGGGATTCTCTCCTATCGGGATCGCCTCGAGCTGCTCGGCCGGCGAACCTCGTTCTTCCTCCTCCCGTTGGTCCAGCTTGTCGATTGTCAGAGATCCCCTCGACTCGTCGCTTTGAGCGGAGATTTGGAAGCATCGTCGGGCGAGCTGTTGATCTCCGCGCATCTCTCCGATTCTGTTTTTGGTCGGGAATCGAACAAGGAGATGGTACGTCGAGACGATCGCCTTGAGGGCGTTCAATCCGGGTCGTCCAAGTATGGCGTTGTAGGCCGAAGGAACTTGGACGACCGCGAAAGTGAGGGAGACCGTGCTTTGCCGTGGTTCGGTGCCGACCGTCACGGGCAGGGTGATTTCTCCTTCTGTCGTGACGGCGTCTCCAGCAAAGCCGATCAAGGGCATAGAGACCCTCTTGAGTCGGTCAGTTGACAGTCGCATTCGGGAGAAGGTCGAGTAAAACAAAACATTTGTCGAACTTCCATTATCAACAAAAATTCGTTTTACATCATAATTGACTATTGTCGCCGACACAACAACAGCGTCGTCGTGGGGAGTTTGGATGCCCCGAACGTCGTCTTCCGTGAAGGTGATTACGTCGTCCGGGCGCGGCTTTTTCGTCGGCTCCCCTCCCGCAGATGTCCCCGGGCCCAGCCACTTGGAGATCATGTTGATGACCCCGGTCGTCGGCTGGTTGGTCGCTGGCTCTTCAGTCGGCTGGGGGCGTCGATCGGCAACTGGTTGGGTCGGCGGACCCTTCCGAAATTTGCCGAGGTACCCCCGTCGGATGAGAGCTTCAATCTCATCCTTCAACTGGATGCACCGCTCGGTGTCGTGGCCGTGGCTTTGATGAAACCGGCAGTACTTCCGACGGTCGAGGCCCTTTGCCTTCAGAGGCGGAGGCCGTCGCAGGTATTCCTCTCCCTCGATCTCCATCAGGATCTGCGCACGGGGAGCGGAGAGAGAAGTGTAGGAGTCGTACCTGGAGCGTACCGGCCTCAGAATCTGTTGCCGGGGTGGCTTTTGGATCCGTCGGGGTGGTGAGACCCGACTATCGGTCGGGGGCCTGCTTGGTTCGGCGGGCTCCCGACCTTTTCTCCGCTTCTCTTTCGGGCCTCTGGGCTCGGCCAAGCGTCGGTCGGACGCTCCTTCGTCCGCGCGCATATACTTGTATGCGCGTTCCAGTAGCTCGGCATAAGTTCGGGGGAGGGTCTTGTCTAGAGAATAAGTGAATCGGGACGCTCTCAGACCCCGCTTCATGGCTGAGACAGCCATGTCTTCGTTGAGGTCCCGGACCTCGAGCGTGGCCGCGTTGAATCGCGCCACAAAGTGTCGGAGCGTCTCGTTTTCCCCCTGTTTGAGGGAGAAAAGGCTGTCCGACGTTCGCGGCGGCTTTCGACTGGTGCTGAAATGGGCCACGAACGAGTGCTCGAGCTGCCCGAAGGAATGGATACTACCCGATCGGAGACCGGAGTACCACGTCCTGGCAGCCTTGCGGAGTGTGGCGGGGAAGCCGATGCAAAAAAGAGCGTCGGTTGCCCTCTGGATCGTCATGAGAGCTTTATAGCTCTCGAGGTGATCGACTGGGTCGGTGGAGCCGTCGTATGGCTCCACGTGCGGCATTTTGAACCGACTGGGAATCGGCTCGTCGAGGACCAGTCAGGAGAGAGGTTGGGCGGTCTGGAAGTCGACGTCGTTCGAAGACTTCTGGCCGTCCATCTGCAACTGGGCGAGTCGGCGGTCGATTTTCTCAAACCGTCGCTCGTAGTCGTCCGCTCGTCGATGCTGGGAGACCCCAGGAGTGGAGTCTCCGGAAGATTCTGAAAGGGAGGCCGACGGTGTGCGCGGCCGCTTCTCCTTCCTTGCCCGTTCCAACGGGGAAGGGGAGGGCCGCTGTGACCGTCGGTCGTCGCGCCATGGTCGTCCCTCCTCCTCTCCGTGGGAGCGCTGTTGGGGGCGCTCGCATGGAGGCGACAGGGATCGGCACGGTCGTCGGCGGCTGCTCCTAGAAGGCATAGGTCGGGCCGCCGGTTGCTGCTGGAGGCTTTTGACTGCGTCGGTCAGTACGGTCATTTGCCGCACGATGGTCGCAATCTGGGCCTCCGTGGTCACTGCGGGGCGCGGAGAACTGGGCTCCGCCGTCGGTGGTGGCGGGGAGGCCTCTTCCCGGCGGGAAGAGCGCCTTACCGACCCAGTGATTCTCGATCGTTGAGCTCTTGTCTTTGTCATGCTGTCCCCCCTTCCTGGCGTGCCAATCTGTTGCGGCCAATCGCCTCGTCGTCCGATCGCCGGGAAGCGTGCACCTGCAAAATGAAGTCCGCACTGACCGGAGGCGGCTCCGGCAGGGACCCTCCGATGGTCAAGTCAGAGAGGTGACTGGGCAACAGTGAAATGTAGACAGAGAGCTCTGAAAGAGAGAGAGAGAGGGAGAGAGGAGCGAGCCTGTGTTTTCAGGAGAGACGGAGCGGATCGATCCCCTTGCACTGTTGCATTCCCCGGTTTATATAGTGGAGCACGGTATGGCGCCGTCATTAATGGCGCGGACAAGTGAGGAACTGTCAACTCACTGTGGGCGGTCAGAGTCGCCGTGAAAATGTCACGTCGCCGTGCGGCTGTCAAATCACCAGGGTTGACAATGCCCTCAACGGGACAATGCCCCTAGGTAGCCGTGCCGCATGTCGCTGTCAGAGCTGACAAGGTCTGGCGGCTGTACGGCGATCGGAGGAGTCGGCCGACCCTAAGTCGGTGGCCAGCAAAGTGGCATCGGGTTCCTCTGTCGGTCGGCGAGTTTCACGTGAGTCGGCCATCAGACCTCTAGGTTCAGTCGGTCGGGATGGATACGCCCGACATATCCCCAGTCGGCGATGGACCGTTGAATGGCCGGCAGTGGCGTCAGTCGGTCGCCCCGACCGTCAATCGGTCGGTTGGGGCAGAAGTCAGTTGGGCCACCAGTCGGTCGGTCGGGCCGTCAGTCGGTCGGTCGGACTGCCAGTCGGTCGGGCCGCCAGTCGGTCGGTCCTTCCGACCGTCAGTCGGTCGGTATTCCCAACATATATATATATATATATATATATATATATATATATAATTTTAATATATTATGATTATGATAAAAATTTTATTAATATCGATAATAGTCTATATTAATATTTTCAATCTCCTATTACAGTGACGCAAATGTATCCATCAATCCCGGCCAATCAATCCCGCCTGGCCTTCGAGACAAAACCAGCGCCGATTGCCGTCCTTCTACCCGGCCCCACCACATCATCACTCCATGTACGAAATCCACCAACCTCTCTTGACGAATCTAATACGTATCTGAAGACCCGTACAAAGAACCCATAAAAGCGAACGCCAAAAAACGACCCATCACATATGTAAGACGTTCCATCTCCAGCTCTTCTAACTTGCTCTGACTCGGCTCCCATGTGCACGTTTGGGTGCAAGTTTGGTGCACGTGTAAAGTTACCTACTGTGGTAATGAATGATGTGTACGTGCGGACTGATGGATGATTTGAAGTGCATGGGAAAGTAGTTATCTCCGGTAGGATGTCGACACGTGTGGAGATAGAGGACAACCGCCTCGGCGAGGGAGGGGGGAGAGGGCGTGTGAAGCATATGACCGGCTGACGAGCGTGGGGACCGGATTTGACCAGCCCCGGACCCCAAAAAATTGACCGTTTGGGAGGCCGTTCTCACGTCATTCATTTTTAATAACCCTTGCAACCAAAGAAAATATCGTGACTACCCTTGCCTTGTGTACGGTACAGGGGGTTTTGACGACGATGACGTTACGGCGGAAGGGATGAGGGCATTATAACCGTTACAACAGGGGGCCTCCGTTAGCATTATACATGTAAAATTATTGGAAAAAAAAATAATGATTATTATAATATATAAATAGGTTATAATGACCCCTCTCAAAATTTAAAATAATTATAATTTCTTATCTAATATTTTAAAAATATATATTCTATTACTTAATTTTTGCCGCATGCATTGTAACAATTCTCTACTAATATCTTTCTGTTATATAAATTAATAATCATATTAACATGATTACTATCTAATCTATTTGAATTTTAAAATATTTTTTATTAATTTTATTAATATTTTTTATTTTTTAAATTTTAAATTTTAAAATTTGATCAAAAAATTGTGTATATTTTTGAAATATTGAGTAGAATCATCTAATTACCCTAAACCTTGAGAGAGGTTCAGATAATTTACTCATAATACATATTTTAGCACGGCAACAGCTCATTATATATCGTATATGTGCACATTTGCATGCGTGTGTGTGTATATATGTATGTATGGTTGTTATGAGGTTATTACTATATCAATCTTTATCCTTGGAAATCCTCATCGGATACACTCATTGGCCATCGATCGATAAGTAGAAGTGAACCACAACATATGTCATTTGAATGTCTTTCTTCTTTTTACGTAAATGCAGATTTTGGTTGTAGATATCATCTGTATATCTAGTTCCTTCTATGAGAAAGTCCTTATCGCTATGGCCTTATTTTAGATCCTTGGAGCTTGGAGGAAGTGAATTTTATCTCCAAACATAGTCTTCGCCAACTGTCGATGACTATATCATACTTCTCCTAACCTCTTGATTGGACCAAGCTGACAACTCTAGAAAATTTAGGGACATTGATCCATTATAAGGAGAACGTGGGTCAGTCCCATATCTCTTATGGACAATTTCAATAAAACTCTTGACAATTACAATAAAATATGGCACACAATTTAATACTATGAATCATCCATTATCTATAACTCATCATAGATCATGATTCTCCGTTATAGTTACCAATAATTGAACTAACATATCTGTTAATGTGGCTTGAATTTTGGATATCTTTTATGGGCTCGAATTATGACCCAATCTGAAAAGCCCGCGTTGCGACCTGAATGAAATATTTTGGGAGGTCTGTGGTGGTAGCGGAGGGCATGGGCCGATAGGCCCATGCCCGAAGCCCACCACTGACCTCATTGGGGGGTGCGGGGGGCAACGCCCCCCGCGGTACGGACCAGTATAAATATTGTATTTTCTGCCAATCTCGGTAGTTTTTGTGAGAGGTTTGGGAAATCAAAGTGCGGCTAGGGTTTGGAGAGTTCTGGAGTGATTGTATCTCTCTTTTCATCATAGTGGAATTTTTCTCTCGTGTCTTGCCCGTGGACGTAGGCTTTTCAGCCGAACCACGTAAATCCTGTGTTTGTTTTTCTTTCTCTTCTCTATTTTGTGTGATTGTACGAATCTGTGTGTGCCCTATATTTGTGCTTGCTATAACAATATCTCTCTCCTCCCCTCTGTAGTAAGGGACTATAGAGGATCTTTGGATAAGTTATTTGAGCTTCGAATCCACTCACTTACTAAAGATTCTCCTCAATTGTTATCAAAGCTTCGACTAACTTAACCATTAAAAGGTTCTCCATCGAAGAATCTCTGACGATGGAATTTTTCTTCCAGGTCTTAGGAGTACCAAATCATCTTTGGATCACCATTGACCACCGAACTAATCAGACTGTTGCCAACCAAACTACTCCTTGATCTAGAGCTTTGCTATAATAATATATATATAATAGCTATTACTTTCACTTATATTTTAAGAATATTATTATAAATCAATAATTCTTTCACAAGAAATTTTTGTATCAGGATAACTGTCTTCTTTTCAAACTGGTTTCCAAATGTAGCTTCCATGCCCCATTTTATGAAGTGTTCTTCTTTTGCAACATACATAGTTTCAAACATCATGACATCAAATTCTATTGTAGCGTGCATAGCAAATGAAGTTTGCATTTTTTTTTTTTTTTTTCTTTTGAGGAGAAGATGAGCCCATTGCAGGATCACTTTCATTCAGTATATGGAAACAGAGCAATGAGTCGTCTTAAGAAAAAACGAAGAGTAGTATAAAATAAAGGAAGATAGTTAATGAGACTAAAAGTTGAACACCAAAAGGAGACTAGTAGGTTCTGCAAAACCTCAATAAGCAGTTGAGACCGATCAAGGAGAAGACATCACCCAAAATTTCAACTGAGTAAAGGAGAGAGCTCTCATTTGACTTTGTCTAAAACAGGGCTAGTCAGCGAGGAAATGAATATTTTCCAGTAGTTCCTCCAATTCTCTCGAAAAGCTTGCTTTCAAGAGTTCCAAGATTCGGATTCTGAGTATTTCTCTAAAGAGCAACTTCTCCATTCCCAAATTTTGTTATGAAATAGTCATTTGTTCCTTCATAGCCAAAGGAATCCAAGAGGTTGACAAAGGCTATGTTATCCAACCAACATGAAGAAGCTCCTTCCTAAAATGAGATTCCTTCCACCTTGTCCATAGAAGATCCAATTCAGCAGGTAACGAAGAACTCTTGAGTTGAAAAAGTGTTTCCAAAAAACTCAGAGGTAAAAAGAAGAGATGGCCAATTACTTCCTAGAATACAAAAAAATATTTATTGTAACGATGATGTCAAATTTTTAATAAATCAATAAAAATCTTTATATTTCATCTGTTATTATGTATTACATTGATTTTTGTAGATAATATCTCACATTATTTTATATATTTTATCAATTTTTAATTTTTTATTGATTTATTACAACTGATATCATCGTTGCAACCCGAATATTTTCTCCTAGAATACTTAGCAAATCGGAGAAGGCCAATTAATTTCTTCTTCTCTCTCTCTCTCTCCCGAAGACTGAAGCATACTATCTTCTCCGACAAAGGCACCAACTGAGACGTCTTCTCCAAAAAGTCAAACAAACATCTTCCCTGGATTTTGCATTTAAAATGCCAAATCTCGTGTGGCTCCCTCCCTCTTAAAATGAAATCTGTGGCAGCCCACACTTTTCCCGACAAGCTCATATAAAATATATTCATATGATGATCGAACCCAACTTAATCCAGCTGTGACATCATTATACTCTGTTTCCGAAAAACCTCCAAACCCATCATCACCCCACGCACCCCCCTGCAGCATTCCTGTCTCCCCTCCGGCTACTCCTCTTGAGAAAAGCCCATACCATCGTCGTTCCCCGTTTCCGTTTCCCTTTGGGAATCCAAATAACCATCTCGTCCTCAAGTTTGACCGGTCAACAGAACGGATCTAGGAAGCGACGGCATGGGTGCTTGAAAAAGGCCAAACAGTGGCAATACTGTAATATCACAGTATGCCAGGTCTATATATTTTGGGTTTCAGTTCAGTTAAGGTGGGGGGGTTTAAGTACCAGTGCGGGAGATCCACCTCGAGAAGGCCCTCTTCAAATTTACGGCGGCGGTAAGGGGAAGCGGACGCGAGCGGCGGCACCGCCGGGCCCACCGACTCCAGCCTTCGGCGGCCTCCGCCACTTCCCGGAGCTAGCGAAGCCACACAAACCCACCTCCGCCATGGATTACGAACGAATCGAGAAGCCTTTTCATCCGGTACTCTCTCTCTCTCTCTCTCTCTCTCTCAGATCTTATATCCCTCCGAATCTGGCCGCGGGTTATCTCTTTTCTGTCTTTGGATTCGATTCCTCCGATGAATGCTTTGTCGGATTCCGATTTTGCTGGTTAAGTTCGAAGACGGGGGAGTAGGGGAGGGAGAGAGAGATGGAGTGGGGGGTGACATTGGGGGTCAGTGTGGGATCTGAATACAGAAAGATTTGTGTTTTTTTGGGATACATTTTGGCATGATCTTGTTTGGATTTGAGGAGTATTTTGTGGTTTTTTGGTCCTTTTTTGTGTTGTAGGGCGGTGGGCTTTCTCCCAGCAAGCTTCGAGCGATGCTTTTGGGAGTGGAGAAGAAGAGGAAAGAAGAGGAGGAGATGGAGTCCAAGTTCTCGTTGAGATCTGCAGCAGTTGCTGCTGATATTGATGACTCTTGTAAGATTCTTTGTAAAAAAAAAATCTCTTTTTTGATGGAGATTTATTTGAAAAATCTAAGATTTGGATTCACAGTTGATAGAGCTGCCATGAATGTGATTAGGTGGTAGTGTTTCGGATGATTGCAAGGATGTGGACATGGTGAGCTCCCTCCCTGAATGCTCTACTTCGTTGGAAACAATGACGGGTCACAGATTTACAGATCAAAGCCTATCGAGCTCCAGGATTAGATCTCAAGTGGAAGATTCTTTTGATTCAGACGGTGTGTCATCTGCCTTCGAATTCCACAAGGGTGAACGCGCTCCCCATCGGTCGGCTCTCGTGCCGCCATTCTCAAAACCGGCGCCTTCGAAATGGGATGATGCACAGAAATGGATTGCGAGCCCCAATTTGAACCGCCCTTATAAAGCTAGTGCAGTGCAATCAAAGAAAACAGAGAAGTTTGGTTATGGTAGCCGGCAATCTTTGACGAAGGTGGTTGTGGAGATTACAGAGGATGCAGACACTAAGAGGATTGATCCAAGCCAAGAAAAGAGAGGATTTGGTGGGCAGAAGGCTGTGAATTCGATTCCCAACTCTTACCAGGTGGTGGATTCATGTGCCAAGCCTGGGATTATTGTTGAGAAAGTTGCAGATCCAGCAGGTAAGCAAGAACTATTTTTTTGAATTAAGTATTTGTGTAGTTGGTTATGTTTGGTTCTTTTATGCAGTAAGTAATGTATATTCTTTTTTTTTTTTTGTCCATTAATGAATTGATGAATGGTGCTGTCAAATAGGATAAGTAAAGGGATTGGTTATTATAATGTTATGCTTTATAGAGTGCACATGCTAACATCTGTTCAGAATTTCAAATCTAGAGTGTGTTTTCAGAATTGATTATACTTTTTTAGCAATTTAAGGAGTTACAGAAAAACAAGTTTCTAAATTTAGTTTATTATGTGCAAGGAAGTAATTTGAGTTGATTAGGGAAAACGTTTTTTTAAAAATATTTTAAACCATTCCCATTGCTTGTTGCATGTGAGTCCATAATCATTTTTCATAAAGTCCATGATCATTTCATCAAAATTTATATAAACTGCTGGTTGGATTATCTTGACGCAAAATTAAGCAGTTATAAACAGAGTTAATTCCTCGGATGATAATTAGAATGGAAAATGTCATCCTTTTCTTTCCCTTGAGAGAGAGAGCAAGCGAGAGAGATGGACTTCATTGGAATATTCATCAAGATCAGAGCATTTGAAGACATCTTTTATTTTCTTTTTTTTTTTTTTTTTTGGCAGTTTCTCTTAGTCGTCATGATTCATCTACATTACCTCAGACTGCTACCACCCTTATTACTCCCCCATCGACAGTTAGGTCGGTGTCTATGAGAGATATGGGCACAGAAATGACTCCCATTGCTAGCCAAGAGCCCTCTCGGACAGGAACCCCTGTGAGAGCCTCAACACCAACACGCAGCCCTACTTCTTCTCGATCATCAACCCCGCAGAGGGGTGCACCAAATTCAAACATTGTTGCAAACATTACTGGTTCATCTGACGGCCACAGGGATGGCAACAATGGGCTGAGTGAAAAGGAGTTGCAAATGAAAACTAGAAGAGAGATAATGATTCTTGGCGCACAGCTAGGTAAGACTAACATTGCTGCATGGGCAAGCAAAGAAGAAGAGGAAAAGGATGCATCTGTTTCTCTCAAGATTCTTCCAGTTGACCGATCAAAAAGTGTTACTGAGATGCGTGCAGCAGCCTGGGAGGAGGCAGAGATAGCCAAGTATCAGGCCAGGTATTTATACCATTACACTTTTCTGCTTTTTTCCATCTAATCATCTTTTTGCAAATTGTATGCTTTAGCTCAATCATTTCAAGTCACTTTGAATGTTTGATGCTTGATCATTGAGCAATTATGGGTACATTGGCCACTGGCAGATTCTAATTCATGATGATAATGAATTTTCAGGTTTAAACGGGAAGAAATCAAAATCCAAGCATGGGAAAATCACCAGAAAGCAGAAACTGAAGCTGAAATGAGGAAAATTGAGGTATAATTTATTACCACATGACAATGAGTAAGAGTTGTTTTCTCATATGTACTTGTATTCTATTGCATCCATCTGCAGAGACATACTGAAGGGACAGTGCATAAGCTTACATGGAGGATAGTTGTTACTTGCTCACTGTGAGAACTTCATTTATTTCATTAATCTTGATTTCTATTTCTTATTAGAATAGAAAACTGAGCTGTCAATCTTTAGAGGTCTACCAAGAGTACAGGAGTGAAAAACTTGATGTGTTAGAATTTAGCATATCATGATCAACATGTATTTTCAATATTATAACATCGATCTGTTTTCACTTTATTTATCATTTTTAATTGTTTGAAATATCTTATGACCATTTTTGGTCTTTGCCATATATCCATAAAAAAATATATAGCAAATTTGTTTTCTATTTTTTATTTAGAAAGGTGGTACGAGATCTATAGAGAAAATGAGAATAAAGAGGAAAGGGAAGCCTGTTCCTTTATAATGGTGGTAAGGTGAAATACTTTCAACCATAAAATAGCATGTGAGAGAAGTTAAAAGGGCTTTTTCATGGAAGATTGCTAAAACAAGAAGAGATTAAATAATTCTAGCAAAAATAAGAAGAGATTAAATAATTATGTCTTTTAGAAGCTAAAGTGGTCACTTTTGGAAGAATTTACATGTAATGTTCAACTACTATCCACAACATTGTTATTATTCTTCTTGTAGTTCTTTGTTTTATCCATTTCTAGATCTCTGATCATATCGCATGGGCATGGGATAGTGCCTGGAATATTTTGAGGGGGTCCACAGACAGTGGGTGATGTGAGACGGAGAGCTCAGAGAGGCTATACAAATTTTGATGAACTAGCTTGTTAAATAATATTTTGCAAACAAGGAGGATTTTAAATAATTGGAGATATAGCATGGTACCTTCATTCCCAGCGATTTAGGGGAGCAGAGCCGGTGGTGGGGGGAGAGAAGCATTAGACTCTAGAGAGTTTCGGTGAAGGTGCAAACCCTGCCTAGAAGATTGCAGCTGCTAATTAAGGTACTGGTTTATAAGAATAATGTGATGAACAATGCTGCTATCTATCTCTTAAAACCTTCAAAACAAAAGTAATTAGAGATAAGGGAATGCTATTATATAGACGCACATATGTATATATACACATATATGTATGTATAGACATACATACATATTATACGTATATGTATAGATACGTGTCTGTATACATATATGTATATTTCTACATATCCAATCAAATCGATCAATAATATCGCAAGCTGATAAATTGGTCCAGGTCGGCTTACTAATAGGATGCCCCAATGTTATGTGTATACATACATGTGTCTATCCATATATGTATAGATACATGTATGATGTATACATATATATATATATATGTATATATATATATGTATATATATATGTATATATATATATGTATATATATATGTATATATATATATGTATGTATGTATGTATGTATGTATATGCACATGCACACACACATACATATATTCATGTTTTGGGCTTACAGTTGGAAGGACAACTATTTAAGTCCAGAAATAAAAGAGAACCAATATGTTTTTATTCTCTCTTTTTTTCTGAGAAAGCATAAGATGTAGAACCAAGATAAATAAATTGATAGGTTCTAGTAAGGTGCAGTGCTAAAAGTATTTGTGTTAATATAAGTGAGCACCATCAGTCTAAATCTATATCAACGGGCAGGATGCATGAGTACTTGTATTTAATACAGAAGTTGAGACAATATAGAAAAAAGATAAAGCACATCAAGGATCTAGGGCCAAGTGAATACCAATTTAAGTTTGCGAAATCATGAGAGCAACATGTTAATGTAGTATAATTCTTTTACATGGCTTGCTATGTCGGGGATTTGAAGTTTGAACAGTTAACGACCTGATGGCAGATGATTTTAAACAAAAATTATAGAAGTGTCACATGTCTTCCCTTTTGTGGTAATGCAATGTGTTGGATGTTGATGCTCATTTCTTCTCAGGTTGAAGTGGAGAGGATGAGAGCTCGTGCACATGATAAGCTTATGAACAAGCTAGCAGCTGCAAAGCATAAAGCTGAGGAAATGCGTGCAGCAGCAGAGACCAGAAAAAACCAACAAGCTGCAAGGACAGCTCAACAAGCAGAGTACATCAGAAGAACTGGCGACATTCCTTCCTCATTTTCTTGCTGGAATTGGTGCTCTTAATTCTGTTTCATTGCAGCTGCTGCAACTGGTATGTCTAAATATTCCAGAATTCTTGTTAATCTAGTGGTTTTGTTGCAAAATTTCATGTCAGGGCCCACGGTGCATCCTTCAGATATTTGTACTGCAAACCATTTGGTTCACCTGTGACGAGGAGCACCAATTTGTTTCAGTGCTAGCCTTTTGGTTCACCTCCATGTAAAGTGAATTGTCAAATTTTCTTTTACCAACTGCCTTGAGTGTTGCTCCATTTTTCATGGAGACATTGTTGTCATCCAGTATATATCTGTTTCTGAATACATGCGAGAAGCTCACAGAGCACATTAAGATTTAAGAGGTGTGAAAAATCTAGGGGACGGAAAAAAGAAATTGTCTCAACCATACTTCAGAAACTTGGGATCATCACTTCTTAGCAGACTCGGGCTCATGTAACTTTTACCATAGCTGGTGAACAGAGCTTGTGACTATGAATGATGGATACTTCGATTGGTCTTCCATCTTTCCCCAATACATCGTTTGATAACTGAAATCTTTGAAATATATACGAAAGATTTCCACACTTGCAAGAAACTGCGGGTCTCCCATGATTGTGGAATGGTGGTGGATGGCATTTGAACTAGCTTCTCTCATGCTTTTTAGATGTGGAAAGCACTGGACAGAGAGGAGGTAAACCACTAGCAGCAAGAGTTCTAATTTTTCACGGAGTGGTGAAGGCTCTTCTTAAGAATGTAGCTCTCCATACTAACTTTCCTCAAACATTGTCAAAGAACAAATTAAGATGACCTGAAGATAAAAGGGAAATAAGTTTTGGGTATCGTTAATAGATGGATAACATTTGTCAGGCATATCTATCTCTATTCAACACTAGTCTCTGAGCCTGTTTAAGCAAAGATCTTATAGAGCCAACAGATTTTCATATAAAGATGTCTAAATTAGAGTGATACTAGATGGACTTTGTTTCAGATACCAAATATAGAGACCGGTGGGGATCCACACCAGTTGAGCGGACATTTGGAAAGGCATCCAATATGCATCTGTTTATATAAATTTATCTCCTTCAGCCTGTTGCATTGCTTTTAGGCCTCAAGCAAGGCTACTTGTGTCTATGGAGGGAGGATTCATTGAGCTCTTTACTTCTTCTCTTTGCTAAGAGGCTCCCCACTCTTTCACTTGGTTCATCATTTTTTACCCTTTTTCTTTTTATCAATATAACTTATGCTTGTGATTTGGATTCTCCCAAATACCTTGTGGCATCTGGCATGGTGCTGGTTACACTTAACTTGCCCAGGTAAATTTTATAAAGTGCTCTCCTCTTGCATATCTAGCTATTAACTATTTAGAAATTAAGGGGGTGTTTGGTTGAAGGGGGTTAGAATTGAAATGGAAATGAGTGACTCCCGTTCCGACCGTTTGGTGTGGAGGAGTTTCATTCTGATTTCAATTCTAGAGTGAAATGGGAATGGCTGGGAATGGCTTAATCTATCTAAAACTTAATCCCTATTCTTTCCTAAAGCCTCAACTGTTCATTTCGATTCTGATTTCAATTCATTCGGATTTCTTTTCTGATTCTGATTTGGATTGCGATGTTCATTTCGATTCTGATTTCAATTCATTCGGATTTCTTTTCTGATTCTGATTTGGATTGCGAAGCAAACATAAATGACATATATAGAAGGCATATTGGTTCGTCGAAATCTTTGTTTTGCTTCCATAAGAAATGATGGTCGGAGCTGGTATGCCAACTGGTTGACCAAAGTAATGTTGGCCATTGTAGTCTGTCTCAACTGCAGCCTGTCAGCAGAATATATAAAGGTCTTTGGGCTTTATGAGATATTTATTCTCCCTTTCATTCATGATTTGTCCATGCAGTTGGTAGATAAAGTTAATGGTGTTTAGGGTTATGCTGTCCTTGATTTCAGATTCTGCACTACTCAAGTGGAAACTGGGTACTGATATTACCTATTTATGTTGGTGATAGCTGATAGTCTCCTACCACTCTACATCTTTTGTATTTTCCTTCGAATTCTGAATGATTACCTGCAACCAAACTGCTCCCAAATGCCACACTTCTGACTGTTTCTGAGCAGGTAAAGGTCCAACTTGTGGCTGTTTCTGTGCAGGCCAGGACTGGCAATTATTTCTTTAGCCACTTTCCTCAGGAACATCTTTCGAGTGATTCTTTTTCCAGATTAGTGTACGAGTGATTTAAGGTAGATTACCATGCCAACTTTAGGATTGAAGTTTTTAGCTGTCTCTTTGAAGTTAATGTTGGAAAACTCATGAGAGGATGTCAAACTGGGCTGTCGCCTGTACATCATGCCTCCACTCATATTTCCCCAATTTGTTTGGCCTAAAGGGTTCTTTCCTCCCACCATTACGTTTCAAGAAAAGCTTGTTACTTTTTGGGAGGCTCATCATCCATGAGTCTCTCTCTTTTTTTCTTTTTGTTTGTTGAGATTCCACCTCCGTTTTCTCTTGATTTTTCTTTTGTTCCTTTGTAAAATATTAAATATTAGTTTTCAGAGCAACTCGAATCTGATGATTAGCTGATGTTAAAAAAAGAGTTGCAGCAAGTTAATCATTGTGGTGATCTCAATATCTTGATGTCTTTGCTGAGAAAAAGAGGGGCAAGGCCCATCAACGTTAGTTTAGCTGAACAATCTCATCAAGGAGACAATTCAGACATCAGACAAACCATGACAGAAAGTGTGTCGTCTGTAGACCATCCTTCAATGTGACATCAGTTACATGGCATCCCCATCTATCCGCTCCCATCCATCTTTACCATCATAATGCTAATTCTCAAGATCCAACTCCACACATGATGCATCCCTCTTTTTCCATCCATCTATTACTAAAAACAAGCTTCTTGGATTCTTTCTATGATCCTTATATCCGGACATAAAGAAAATTCATTGCCATTCATGTTTTCCTATATGCATGCATGTGAGGAATGATGATGCTTTAATCATACATCCCTTAAGCCCCTTGCCTCCCATAAACCTTCACAAAGCCTAACTTTTTTTAGTATCCAACCTACAAATTTGCAAATGATGGAAGCATTTCAAAAGCAATTCATGGGCAACGCGGATGAGGCTGAAGTAGAGAAGTCCACACGAGTCAATTCGTCGTCACCTCGAGCTGCTGGAGAGTACAAGAAATAACAAGCTTAGATGTTGCTATGGTCCACCAAGGAGCAAGTCATCACACTCTCGGATAACCACTATCTATCAGAGACTATGTTCGCATTTAGAGAGTGTGATAGGGCCTATCAGCTTTATCTGGTAGGATCTAAGATATCGTATCTTTGGCCACTAATAAAAATGGACAAGTTAAGCTCCCCTAGCCACCTTTCATATTCCATCCCTAAAAGCTAACTTTAAAATTATCTGAAGGTACGTAAAGTGATAATATTATTGCTTGAATAGTTGATGATCTTGACGTATCCTTGCATGGCACAAAGAGGTTGCACCTTTTTTTTGTTGGAAGGATATTAATCTTGGCAGGTGGTTTTGTACGTGTTTGACGTGGATGATATTTCCACCGTTCTGTGGAAATGGTTCTTAGTGCTTGCACCATTGTTTTGGGAAAAAAACACACACTACAGATGATGGATCGTGACACTTGCAGCTTTCTTCTCGCTGGCATTCGAGTTTACTCGTTGGCACTTGGCATCATCTGGAATGTAATTTGGGACCAGCAAATCAGCAAGGAAAAGAAAGCTCAATGCATGTGATCACATAACTGGTCCTTATCACTGATACACGCGGCCAACATCTAGGTTGGGGACGTCGGCAAGATGAATATTTAAATATTTTTAAAAAATATATAAAAATATTTTTTTTAATTTTAATTTAATTTTATTTATATTTTTATACTTTAAAAAATATCAAACTAATTATTTTAGTTATTGATGTGTTCTAATGTGATCCAGCTGTCTATCTCCATCAATGAAATGGTATCACATAATCATAACCTTATTTAAGTATTTTATAAAATGATAAAAATATCTTTATGTCCATCTTTTCCCTCCTCCCTCCTCTCCGATTGATTTCCTCTTTTTCCATCACTGGCGATCCTCTTTTTTCCTCCTTCCTCTTTCTTTTTCCTCTCTTTTCTTTTCATCCATTTCTCCTCCTCCATGATAGCTCCCTCTACCTCCATCCATTCCTCCACTGTCTTCCCTTCCTCATCATCCTTCTTCTCCTCTTTCTCCTTTTTTCTCTCCGATTGATCTCTGCCTCTTCCGTCACCAGTGTCTCTCTTTCTCTCTTATCCATCTTCCTTTTTTTTCTCATCCATTTTTTCTCCTTCACGGCGGCTCCTTTCACCTCCACTCATTCCTCCACCTCTTCCTCCTCCTTCCTCTTTTCTTTTCTCCGATTGATCTCCTTCTTCTCTATCACTGGCATCCATCTTCCCTACTCCTCTCCTTCCTCATCCATTTCTCTTCCTCCATGGGAGCTCCTTCCATCTCCGTCCATTTCTCCACCGCCCCTCCTTCCTCCTTCTCTTCTTAGTCATCCTCCTCCCTCCTTCCTCCTCTCTTCTTGATCTCCTCCTCCTCCCTTCTTCCTCCTCCTTCAAGCTATCCATAAGCCATCCCTCTCCATGCAGCCTCCTCCTCCTTCTCATCTTCTTCCCTCCTCCCTCTTCTTCGATTAATCTCTTCCTTCTCCCTTTCTCCGCCGTCCATAAGCTCATCTCCCTCCACGGTGTCTCCCTCTTCCTCCTCATTCTCTTTTCTTCCAAGCCTATCTATGAGCGAAGGGCATGTCTATCCATTTAGAGAAAAAGATAACATCATTTGTGGGTAAGTAAATGACTGGATCATATTAGAACACATCGATAACTAGAAGGACTAGTTGATACTTTTTAAAGTATATCGAATATAAGTGAAATTGAACTAAAATTGAGAAGATATTCCTATAATTTTTTTTAATATTTTATCCATCTTCGAATCTAATAGATTGGTTTTAATTAAAATGGAGATGATTTTGATAATAGATTTAAAAATTAAAGATTGTTTAGCTTCAGTATTGATTATAATTTTGATAATTTCTGATCCAAAATCGAACTCAAAATGAAACCCGACATTGAGCCAATCTCGAACATAAAATCTAATTTAAAGCCGAACATTTCGGATATCTAAAACCTTTAATATCTTTTATATTATTATAAATTTAAATTATTAACTTTATGAGAATAACCATAGATAATCCTAATCCTTTATCCTACCCAATCTGGATTGTCCAAAGCCACATTGTCACAAACCCTATAATAAAGAGAGGTAGTTTTCTGGTTTTTGATTTGGGTTTTGATTAATTTGCTTCTCCTTTTTTTTCTTTCTTTCTTTTTTTTTTTTTTTTTGGAGAAAGGGGTGCCGGCTATGATCTTTGACTTAAAAAATTATTCATTTTTGGGAGGGAAGTAGTAGATTTAGATTTAGATTTTGTTTTCAGTTTTTTCACTAACCGCACAGAATTTATCCTGTTGATATCCCTAATATAGGTCTTGCTAGTTTATTAATTAAAGTACTTTAAAAATTTGATGTGTTCCAAATGGTTTAATGTAAAACTAAATACAGATATATTTAGCTATAAATTCTTATCTTACATATTCGAAAAATTTGAACTTTTAAGTTGATAAAGTTTAATTTCTACCTTTATCTCTCTCCTCTCTTAAAACCATTCGAACACACATGGATAAAAAGAAAGGATGCCCCTTCTCTTCTGATTAGATGATGATTTCAGGGTCACAACGGTAAATGACCTGATGGATCATATGATGATGGGGTGTATACAACGAAAGGACGTATAAATTTCCACTTACACTCTTCCTTTCATATTTATAAATAGAGAAGGAGATGATTATTTCCATCAATTTGAATAACAGAACTGAGTATAGATAAAAGAATTGAGAAGGGTAAATGGAACATTAAGTGAATTTAAGTGCCTCCTCTGAGTATTTGAGAAGAGAGAATTGAGTTGGAAAAAAAAAAAAAGGATTGAGAGAGAATTTTTTTCATCAATTTATTTTGTTGATTTTCAATGTAATTGGATTTTGTAAGTTCAGGTCTGCATTTGATTCTCCTTCAATGGTGAATGTACTTCAAGAAAATATGTAACAATTCGTTATATTTTGGAGGTAGATCGCCATCAACTACATGCATATAGGCAAAACAAATTCTACTTTAAATGGAATACCTTCTATGGCATGTTTCAAATTGGATAATATCTAAAACATAACCATGCTATCCCATGTTCACATAGTGGAGTTTTCATGAAGGGTCTCATTTTGGTGGTGCAAGTCTTAGTCACATATTAAAGAAGGTTCTTATCTTGCTCATCATGTGGGATGATGGTAAAACTTATAGTATTCAATAATAACAAAAGTGGAAGTGACTCCTTTGTGAAAGATTTCCTCTTCTCATGTATCTCACCCAACAAAATGAAAAGAGCTAATAAAAGCATACTACTTATTTGGTTCTCTTTTTTTGGCAAAGAAAGATCCAAGCAAGCAAACCTCATATCTAAACCTACTCATGAACACATCTGCTGAGACAAACGATAAAATTTCGAAAGATATCACGAGCCTCCAAATACTGATGTGACTAAATTTAATCGCTGACCGGCCATGCTTTCGAGCACGAATGCATGCCTGATCCTGATAATAGATTATCGTTATCAAGTTTAGCAATGAGGCTAAAATTCCTTCTCCGATTGGAATCCAATGCATAGTATTATGCCCACCTTTGTTTTTTTCCTTCTACAGATGCAGCCATGGGGCTTCAATGAGTAAATCCTCAGTTATCTTCTTGTACTCCAATCTTACCATGAGACGCCAGGGAACCTTTAGGGCCCTTTGTTTCTACTGATCCTCCACATGCAATGACGCCCACCAATGTCTCACTCACGGGAAATTCTTTGTGCACCGTATGCGGTGCAATAACAGTACACCGCCCCTTCCCATTGATCCACTTAGTCATACTTTTCAATGTCTATTAATACATCCATGATTTATTTTTTGGTTTGAAATTTTGAATGATGAAAATGTTCTGATCGATGCCTTTCTTTCTTTATGATTTTATGAATTCGTATTTCTAAAAAATTATAAAATATTTCAAAATATCATAACAGAATACGAGATGCCATAAACAGATCACGGGATATCATAATTTTTTCAGAAAAGATATTTTTATCATTCAAAATTTTAAACCAAAAATAATCATGTAAGCATTTAATGGATACATTTAATTGATGTTAGAAAGCATGACCACGTGGACCAATCATGAAAAGTGTTACGCTCCACGTCAGATTTTCTACCACGCCCGAGGCGCACAAAGATTTACTCTTCACCGACTTCCCCTCGTCACACTTCTGATTGGGGCCCATCCACATTCCATCAAACTTCCAAAGGGGTTCAGGCTTTAAAAGTTAAACCATAAGGAACAGGTGGGAATCATGGTAAAATGATTTAGTGAGAGAGCGAGAGGGAAGAGAGAGGGGGGATGTCTGCCTTGGATTGGGGGACCATGAGCATGGCTTTAGACAAGATACGGGGAATGCTAAGTGGGATCATGGGAGCCAGAATTCCAAGGACCGCATGATGGAGTCCTGGTTGCTTTCTTTGACCTGAGGGCGAGATGCAACGTCCCTCTCTCTCCCATTCACATGATGCTCTTCATACCCACTGCACCAACGTCACCCCATGCCCCGACTAAATCATCCCTATTGGTTCAGTGGTCGCTTCTAGGTGGGCCAACAATGGCTGCCACGGTCGCACGGCTGTCATCGAGATGGACACCAGCACAGCTGATATCAACTTTTAGTGCATTACGTGGGCCAACTTGTGGATGGGGTGAAGGTGGCTTTGAATACTGGAGCAGGTCAGGTTAACTAAGCTCAATCCAGACCAGTAATCCAGTAGTACTGTTACTTGTTTTTAAGATTATTATTATTATTAACATGGAGTCATGTTAAATATGGCTTTTTTCAGATAATGTGACACAAAATAAAACTTTAGCTTAACTTGTGTTTGGCGTGTGAACTTTTATAGGTGGATCTTTCTTGGAAAAGGAAAACTGGAGAGTAGATGTGGCAGAAGTTGATGAAGCAGTGAAGCGTGCTTGCTGTTGTAACTTTCAACTTTGCAGCAGGGGGTGGTTCTGAAGTACCTTCTGGTCGGTGTGACCTGTGAGATAAGTTCATGAAGCCAGTGGGGGTACGATGGAATGGGGGTCACCATGGATAAGGATGCAAAGGAAACCGAACAGTGGTCCTTGGTTGATGGGAGAAGTGTTAGGAGACAACTCTGAATAAAAGTAGTGGAACATGCAGGGATCCTGCTTTGAGTTGTAAGGGGTTATTGTTTGTATGAGATTGTGTTTCCAAGTGCATCCAACTACAAAGCCTGTCTCCCTATATCCTACCCCTTCCCCACCCTCCCCACTAGCTCCCTATCTGCATGTCACCAAAAGATGGGTTCCTGAACTGCAGTCATGAGCAAAAGCTCCGAGACCATGGCCAGTGGTCCAGTGAACATTTGGTTTCAGTGAAATCATATTCTGTCATGCTATCAGGAGAATGGGCAAAGGAGTGGAAAATAGAGGGTAAAAAGGAGGGCAATTCTCATCCTTAAGACTAGTGTAAGATGATTGCATTGTTGCAGAGATCTTAGCTAGAGAAGTTGACGATTGTTTTGCCTGAAAACCCCGAAGGCCAAACTTCCACTAGCCAAAGGGAATAATCCTACGTCAAAAATTTTGGTAGAGAACAGCTACAAGTACCCTGCGTAAGCCAAGATTGCCTAAATATGTGCATGGTATATCCAAGCGATCCTGATCCAGTGTTGTTGCATCACTTAATTAATTAGAACAGGAGTGGTGATGTCCATAGGAGTCTTTGAAAGAGGCTGTAAAGTAGATAGAGCAAAAAAATTTTTGATTCATCTATGTACACCATAGTGGTACTCACTATATCGATGTGCCGGATCTTAATAATTTTACAATGATGCATGGATGTGCTGTAGAAGCATCAGTACCTACTAAAAGGCAAATATGCAATTGGGGCCAGCACCAAATCGGATCGGTCTCACCACATTCCATTGGTGGGCTCATGCATGAAGCTTGAGGCGTTGGTGATCACATCATTGCCCTTGAGTTGGAAGCATTGGATTTAGCTAACATGAGTTCCATCCTTTGCCATGTGAATAGATCATGTCACTAAGGAAATTTAAAGTGCATACCCTATTTGATGGTGACTCATGAACTATTGAAGGACTCGAACATTATCTCAAAAATAATGCAAGAGGAAGATATTGATTTGCTTTGTTTGGAAGGTAGCAATAATATAGCATGTTCAACAATTCACATGGCTTAGAACCCTTCTCCTACACTATGGTGCTTAAACAAAATTAGATAGTGTTGAATACAATGAATCACAATAGGAAACCCCTCACGCTGTTCGATCGAAATTTGATTAGCTCATGTTTAGTCGGGGAAAAATGCCGACATAAACTCATGTGCAATAGCAGAAACAATAGATCCATCACTTTAACTACTTCCACTTGCAGAAGGAAGGATTGTAAACCTGGAGTTCAGGGTATCAGATTTCGCAGTCGTGCTTTGAGAAAGAAACTTAACTATCTTGTATCATGCAAAGACATATCATTTCGATTTAATATGTCTATTTTTTTACTAGCTGTTAAGTTGATTCTTTTGTCATATGAGATAGATCAGAATGATATTATAGGAAGTTTTCAAGATTATCTCAAAAATACTAGCTAGTTGTGACCTTCAATTAATTGATTTGTTTTTTTTTGAAAGGTAGCTAACTATAGCAGTGCATAGCCATCACTTCACCTCATCTCCATTCCTTCCCCCACGGCATGATACTTCCATCCACAATTTCACATCGAGATTAATCTATAGTCTCTGCATGGTTGTATTGATATCCAGGATAAAAAATATATACCGATTTATCTATCGGGTTTAAGTTGTATCTGTTACACGAAAGAATAAATGATCTTTTTATTTTACAATTTTAAGATCTCTCATTTTTTTCACCGTCTGTAGAGATCTAATAGTAATTATTGTACGATACAATGACGCACATTATAAAAAATAATGAATTATCTTTTACATGAAAGATATTATTGGAACCAGCTACCTATCTCCTTAGGTTTTAGAGATCTCAATCCACGAGTTTGGACCATGTACTTAGTGTCATTTATTGAGCTTTAGAACTTGCCAGCACCAATTCCTCTGCAAAGAGACGGTGGTTGATGTAGCAAGTTGCCGACCGTGGTGTACTTAAAGCGATCGTGGAAGCCATATTAGCCTCACAGTCTGTTTGCTAGAAAACCTCTGAACCGACGCCGACTGTCCCAGAAATTGCTTTAAAAAAAAAAAATATCGAGAGAAAAAAAAAAAGAAGTTAAAATCTGATTTGCTGGAGAGATCGCACTCCCATTCTCTCTCCGCAATCATTCACATATCGTACAGAAAGAGCGTGGAAGTGACCTCCCATGGCGATTTCCGACGCCAAGAGCTTCTCCGGGCTCGGATAGCGTCTGTTTCCCGTAAGAATTCCCCCCGGTTCACCAGCTTGAGTTCGGTTTTAGCTTTTTGGGTTTCGATTGCCCTCCAAAACCCTAGTTTTGTTCCGGCTGAAGTCTGGCAGCTGATGAGTTCTGTTTCTTGGATTTTCTCTAGAATGCTGGTGTTTTTGAGTAGGGGAAGTGCCTCAAGAAGTGGAGTGCGTTCCAAGAAGTGTAAAATTGGAGCTTTCTTTGAATTCGTACAGGAGATGGAGTTGCGGAAGTGGGGTGGGTTCCAAGAAGTGAGCTTGTGTTCTTCGTTTTAGAAGCTAGGGTTTAGAGATGAAGCTTTCCACCGCCGGGTTGGGGCAGCAGGCGCAAGAAGGTATTTTTATTTATTTATTTATTTTTATGCCGCTGCTCCTGTTTCTTATCCCGAGGAAATCGATTATTTGGTTTGTGCGTTGTGGTAGGAGCAGAGAAGAGATGCTTAAATTCGGAGCTCTGGCATGCCTGCGCCGGCCCGCTTGTTTGCTTACCGACGCTCGGCACTCGAGTTGTCTACTTCCCACAGGGTCACAGCGAGCAGGTGAAATTTATTTGAACTCAAAGAAATGATTTTTCTAAAATTAGAAGGAATTTTTTTGATGTTTTTACGGAATCTTGGTTTTGGAACAAAGGTTGCTGTATCGACAAACAAGGAGGTCGAGGGCCAAATCCCCAATTATCCAAACTTGCCTCCACAACTGATTTGCCAACTACACGATGTTACAATGCATGTGAGTTCTTGAGGTCATCTTTTTGCTGTCTAGGAAATGTCAGAGAATGTAGGTTAGAGAGTGCTGTTTGGTTGTGAAATTTCAGGCAGATGTTGAAACGGATGAGGTATACGCTCAGATGACCTTGCAGCCTTTAAACCCGGTAAAACCGAGTTCCGAAGTTGGATAATTTTCTATTTTAGGGTTCATTTCTTGATGAACATTGGTACTTCTGCAGCAAGAAATGAATGATGCTTACCTTCCTGCTGAGATGGGTATTATAAGCAAGCAGCCAACGAATTATTTCTGCAAGACTTTGACTGCGAGCGATACCAGTACTCATGGAGGGTTTTCTGTTCCTCGTCGTGCAGCTGAGAAAGTTTTTCCTCCTCTTGTATGATAACTATGCCGATACTGTATCTTTTTCTGATCTTGTTAAATTGGCTACAGCAATAAATAGAACTAATGGGTTAATGCTGTTTGTTTGTCCGTAGGATTTCTCACAGCAGCCACCAGCTCAGGAGCTTGTTGCTCGGGATCTCCATGATGTTGAGTGGAAGTTCAGGCATATTTTCCGAGGTAAGTCATAAAGGGTATCTACTTAGCAGTCTGTACTTGAGAATCTTTTCATAGGGCATGTACAATTCGATCTTGATGTGGGATAGCCCACAGGTCTATGAGATCGAAATGTCAGAATCACTTGCAGTGTAGAATGAAGAGATAAACTTCAATGAAGCAGGTCTTGATACTCGAGTGTTGGATTTATGTGATCTTATACTTGTTGGAAAAGCTCAAGGAGCCTTGGACTGCTACTTCAAGGCCATCATTGAATTTGTATGATTTGTGGTATATAAGTGGTTCCGGTATCTCAGGAGAATTAAGCGGTGGTGTTCTTCTGATGATCACTTACATTCTTGTTAGGTATATGAATTTGTAGGTTTCTGCTGTAATGGAGTTCCAACTAAGTAGTTATATGGGATGCGTAGAAGTGTCTTAAAGATTGTATTTTATTGAAAATCTTTATATACAATTGGTGCTAATAGGAGGGCTATCAGTGGATGTTTGAGATTTTGATCAATTGATTGTTCCCCTTCTATACCCTTCCCCTTTCTTTTCTTTCAACATATATATCTTCATTTTCCCTTCATCACCTTCACTGCATGATCTTTCCTTGTCCCACGGCATTAGTATTTTCATGGTGAAGTGGAATTTTGAATTACAGTAGATGTGAAGCTAGAGCATTGTCCATGGAATACAAAAGAATGCTCCGATACATAGTGTATCTCCATATACTTGTCCACGAATGTAAAAATCCATTATTGCAGACATAAAGCTAAAAATGGTCATACGGATCCGTCTAGTTGATCTTATCCATCAGTATCAACAACTAATGATCTACCAAACTCATTTGGATAAATTGTGAGAAATCTTAGGTAAGACTGTTTGGTATGAGGGTTAGATGGCTCCTATGAGAGAAAACATCACTTATGAGTCCTCAAATTAAAGTGTTCTGCTAGAGGGCTGGAATTGTATATTCTTGAGAGTGGGGAAGATTTATTCCCCCCACTTTTTTGATTCTGAAGTATTCTATCTTCATCGGTATCAACAACTTAAATCTACCAAACTCATTTGGATAAATTGTGGGCAATCTTACACAGTGTTCAGTATGAGGGTGACATAGCTCCTATGCTAGCAAACATCACTTATGAATAGGGATGGAAATAGGCCAAGCGGCCTGTCAGGGGCCTACGGCCTGGCCTGCTGTCGGCCTGGCCTGGCCTGACCTATTTATCTAAATAAGCCAGGTATAGGCTTTTAAAAAGGCCTGTTTAAATAAATAGGTCAGACCTAAAATTTCAAAGCCTGGCCTAAAAGCCTGCAGGCTGGCCTGTATAAATTATATATATATAATTTAATAAAAATTATTATTTTATTAATATATATAATTAATTAATTATTGATCTTACCCATCAATATCCAATTATCTTAGTCCTTTCGAGAATCAAGAAGACGAAAGAGTCTTTTTAAATAGGCTTTCAGGTTAGGCCAGGCTTTTTTATTTTGCAAAACAGGTCAGGCCGAGCCTCATTTTAAGCCTGAACCAGTCCAACAGGCCAGATTCAGGTTAGTATTTTACAATACAGGCCTGGTCTGTTTAAGCCAAAGCCTGGCCTGGCCTGGCCTATTTCTACCTCTACTTATGAATCCTCAAAATATGTTGTTCTGCAAGAGGGATGGAATTGTATATCCTTGAGAGTGGGGAAGATTTATTTCTCCCCACTTTTTTGATTCAGACCTCTTCTGTCTCTGGGAATCTGAATATGGATAAATTCTACTTGAGAATAAGAGTAGACATTCCAGGCTTTACCATCTGTAAATCAAAGGGCTCTAAATGTTTATTCCACAATTCGGAAGGGAGAATTGGTATGCTTTGTGGACTACATGAGCTTAATTTTAATCACTTACCTTGGGAAAATCATTTATTTTGTTTAAAGATTATGAAGATCCTTAGAAGGAGGATGCTCAGGATGCAAAGCATACATCAACTACAATGATTCAAGTCTACTTGATCAAAGGAAGAGCAAAAGGGAAACGAGGTTTGAAGGTTGGGCAGATCATGCACCTGTGTTTTGTAATACAAGATGCAAATGATCTATTGGTGCGTGTGTCTAGGTATCATCAGGAGCTAGATTTTTTTTGAAAGAGAAAATTACCAGAGAGATCATTGAAGCACCACAAGCTGACAGTTTAGAAGAAAATTATTCAATATTTCACATGGACAAGCATAGGCACATGTTGAAAAATCACCAATAGATGGGCAGCAGAGCATGATCATCAAGTTCAGATGGTTTTTTTTTTTCTTAACCTTATCATCAAGTTTTAATGAGAATTACCCATGATTGCAAGGACCGTCATCATGATCATAATCGAGGTATCAAACACTGTTCTGGTCGATCAGTGGCATGAATCGGTATGACTCTGTATCAGATCGGACCGGCACGAACTGATGAAGGGAGGAAGGGATGAACCGGAGAGGAGAAAAAGAGAGAAAGAGAGGAAGAGAAAGAGAGAGGAGGGGAGGAAAGCAAGTTGAGGCGGTGGAGACACCATCGATGGCTATCGGAGGGCTGCGTGGGCCCTCGGAAGGCCATGGTGGCCACCGCGGCTCTGTATTGTCCATGGGAGAAAAGAGAAGAGAGAGGGGGGAGGAAAAGAAAGGGACCGAGGGGGGTTCCCCGGAGAGGCCGTCGGAGGACATCTGGCTGGCCGTTGGGTGGGGTAAATGCCACATGTGGCTCCACGGCTGTGAAACAGGGGTGATCGCCCCTATTTCACGGGCTTTTTTAAAAAAGTCCGACAACAGTGAAGCTGGCAAAGATCGTCCCTATTTCATGATTTTTTTTAAAAAAAATTGACAGCAGTGAAGCTGGTAATGGGTTTGCCGGCTTTACTGTTTCTGAGCTTTTTTTAAAAAATATTGAAATAGTGAAATCGGCAAATCCATTGTCAGCTTTACTATTTCTCGACTTTTTAAAAAAAAAATTGAAATAGTGAAGCCGGCAAACCCACTGCCGTCTTCACTATTCATCATCGTTTTAAAAAAATACGATGTGAGAAACAGGAGTGGTCGTCCCTATTCCACGGCTGTAGCTCCATCCGCGCATTTTTGACTGTCCGATGGTCATGGCGGCCACCTAGCGGCGTCAGAGATCCCTCTTCACCGCCGTCCCCACTGTCCGATAGCATCCCTCGCCTCTCTCTCTCGGGGTTAAAGCTCCTATCGGACGGCACCGAGCACGAACGCCTCCAGCAGTCTCGGTCGGCCAACGCCGCCCTCCGACGGCGGCATCCGGCGTTTTCCTCCCCTCCTCTCTCTGTCTCTCTCTCTTCCTCTCTTTCCCTCTCTTTCTCCTTTGGCGCCGGCGTGTGCCCCTTTCCAAGCCAGAATCGTCACGGTTTCCCACCGCTCCAGTTTGGCATGCCCTGAACCACTCGGTTCAGGACGATTCTGAAAACCATAATCATAATTATATATTGGAATATTTTTTTGCTATTAAGATTCCTGTGTCGAACTAAGCAAATAGTAATGGGCATACATCCAAGTTACAATTGCATCTCTGAAAGACTGAAACCTTTGAGAGACATGGTTTGTGTTCATGAATGATGTTTTCAGCGGTTTTCAAAGATGATTCAGCAGTGTATGTATGTAGATATGTATGCTGTCCTTAATTAGGAGAGTTCAAATGCTTCTAGAAAATATGTCAGGTGATTCCATGAAATAAGATGTCACACAGGCATTGCTTCTTTTCTTTAAACCTGATTTTATCATATTCTTCAAATTAATATTTTGTCAATCTGGATAGCCAAAGTTTGAATCCTTGGACTATTTAATAGCTGTTTGCTTTTTTCTGATTGACTTATGTTGGGAATTCCATTCTCGAGGAGAATAATTGTGGATAAACATTTACACAATCAATCACTTTCTTCGGTTCAGCTCGTGAGTGGTGAACAATTAGCACTTATATGTACTACTGAATATCATCTGAACGTCTTATGGATATATTGCCAGCAAATTATCAGCTTTTATTGACATGTTGTTTGTCATATCCTAAAGGATGCTGCTGTTCTGCAGGATGCGCATCACCATAGTTTTGATTTAAAACATACCAGCAACTTATATTAACTCACTTGAACTGCAACCAATTTCTTGTACCACCTTGTTGCCAGTATGATGTTGGAGTGTGACACTTGTTTGTCTATTATTCCCCTGTTTTAATTTTGTGTCATAATGAAGATGAGGGAAAAACTTTGTTGTTCTGTTTTGGGTCATGAATCAACAATCGATGATTTGGGTAATCAGGATATGTCCATTCACTACCTTGAAAATTGTGATGCCACAAAATAACATAATAACAAAATCTTCTTTAAACAAATTATGCTGTGGATTAGTGCATTGCTACATTTTTCTTGTTGCAGGCCAACCCAAAAGACATCTTCTTACCACGGGGTGGAGTGTGTTTATTAGTGCCAAGAGACTTGTTGCTGGAGACTCGGTTCTTTTTATATGGTTTGCTTTAATCTTTTAATCTTGTTGTTATACTCAGAGTCCAGTACTTGAGAGTTAATTTTCCATGTATCTTATGCATTAGGAATGAAAAGAATCAGCTGTTGTTGGGTATCAGACGAGCAAGTCGACCACAAACTGTAATGCCTTCATCTGTTCTATCAAGTGATAGCATGCACATAGGACTTCTTGCTGCTGCGGCTCATGCTGCTGCTACAAATAGTCGGTTCACCATTTTTTATAACCCAAGGTAGCGCAAATACTCTGAATATTCTTTTCATGGCCATACTTCTGTCCTAGTGAATAGTGTTATACTTGTGGAATTTTTGTAGGGCAAGTCCATCTGAGTTTGTGATACCACTTTCAAAATATGTTAAGGCTGTGTTTCACACTCGTGTATCAGTTGGGATGCGCTTTCGTATGCTGTTTGAGACTGAGGAGTCGAGTGTCCGTAGGTAAGGTAGCAGCGTTTTGCCATAATTGTTTTTGACGAGTTACCTTTTTTTGACAAGCTACTTTGCTTTTAGAAATAGTTCTAAAGGGTACATATCTATAACATTCAAGACATATCAATTGCTATGCAGTCATCTTTTTTATTTTCATTTCATCTCTAATTAAACCTATTCATCATGGGTTTAGATTTTTTTTTTTTTTTTTTTAAATTGCTCATTTTGAAAGAAGTTCTAATGTGAATGCAATGTTGAATCTAGGTACATGGGAACGATAACAGAAATAAGTGATTTGGACCCTTTACGTTGGCCAAATTCTCACTGGAGATCAGTTAAGGTACAGAGTTGTATTGGAGCTCTCTTGCTTTGTGTCCATCACATTGATTAAAGTATGCCCTTGAGATAATTACAATATGTAAGTTATGATGAAGAATCTAGTAATTGATTTGAACAAAGTGCTATATCTGATGGTGGAGGCTATATATTCACTGTGAAAAGAATTCATGTTTACTGTGTGTGGGCGCGCGCACGTACATGTGTGCCTATGATCGTGACATAGTATATTACTTTGTATTCTCTGTTATTGGTGTTACTTATCATGCTTATTATAGTAATATTGCATTTTTTGTTTGCTAAAATATACCACCTGTCAGAGATCATTTTGATTGATTCAGTTCTTTTTTTTAAAAAAAATTCCTTATGTTGCATTTAGTGTTCATCATGTTTGGAGTGATAAAACAATATCATGCACTCGTACATGTTTCATAGGGCAACTGTTCAAAGACATACAATTATAAAAAACAAATATGCAGAAGTCATATATTATCAAATCATATCCCTCTTTCACATAGCTATTAGAGCTGACTAGGTATAAATATAACCATAACTATGAAGCCTTGTCCCAACCAAGGTTTGCCATCTCGGTACCGGATCCCATACTGGTAAAATCCCACTCCAATGTCAGTATGTTATTCGGTATGAGACAGTAGTGTTGGTATGCTCCGAAATGACGTATCGGTATGAGACCAGTACGGTATGGAACGCCCCGTACCGCCCATTCCATGGTCCCAACTATTTGGCGTCAGCTTTATAGATCCTCATTCACCCACCTTTCCTATTTATAGTTACCTTTGATGTGATCGAATCTTCACCATGTATGTACATGAAATATCATGGACGAGGAAGTGGCTCCTGCTACACATCTAATCACCCTCGAGATCTCATTAATAGTTACTTTGGTGCATCTTTGGAAATTAAACTAACAGCTCCACTTCCCTAGATGTTACTCAATGTATTTATAATATTTTATGTTTTAGATTGCCTAAAAAGAATAATTCTGCTATAACTTCAAAATATTTCTTTTAATGTCTTTATTGCTCAGTCTTATACAAATTCAGTTAATTCCATTACTGCTCATTTATGTTCAAAATCTTCAATTATATGTGTATATGCATGTATGTATATGAGTTGGACTACACGCGTTATCTTATCTCCTTGAAAAAGGAGTTAGCTGTTGAAAGTTGATGGACTATCCAAATTTAAAATCCAAACCATTGAACTTGATCTATGCTACAAAAAAAAGGTGTTTAGAAACCAAAATTCATGTGTTTCGGTGGTCTCGAACCTAATCATCAATTAGGTGTCAAAATGGACAATTTTGATGGCATGATGAATTATATTTTATTATGATCCAATCATCAAAATATGATGAATTTATATCCATCCATGTTTTAGGATCTATAGATCATGATCGATAAAGTGGATTTTAATTTGTGTGCCCTATCATATATTTTACCACACCACGACTATTGATAGTTCGTTTATTTTTGAATGACTTGTTGCATAGGTTAGAAACCACCAAAATATATGAATTCTGGTTTCTAGGCTTTTTTTTGTCATGTGTTCAATAGTTTGGATCTTCAATTTGGATGGTGCGTGATTGATTTTAAATTGTTAACTCCTTGAAAGTATGTAGTCCAACTCTCTCTCTCTCTATATATATGTGTGTGTGTGTGTGTGTTTCAACACTTATATTTATATGGTTTTTGCTTATCTTAATCCAATCCTGGATATTCGACAATTTCTTAATTACTGAATTTATATATCATTATAATAACACAGGTTGGTTGGGATGAATCAACGGCAGGTGAGAGACCACCTAGAGTTTCATTATGGGAAATTGAGCCTTTAACAACCTTTCCCATGTATCCATCTTTGTTTCCGCTCAGGCTTAAACGTCCTTGGTATCCTGGAGTACCCTCTTTTCATGGTAAGATGATCTCGGTTTTGATTCTTTGTTCTGTTCATTCAATAGATTCATCCTTCAATTTGCATTTATTAGATAGTTTCTTTTGCCACTTGGTATCTAATTTAACTGTAACTTAGTAGTTTAATTGGTGGCATTATTTATTTTGTAAACAATATATATCAAGAACCAGTTTCAACTAACCATATTTGATAGGAGATATGGAAAAAATGGCATGTTATGCATCCGACCCCTAATGGGAAAATAGGCTCATATATTTAGATGATACGATACCAGATGCCGTCACTGTGGTGGTAGGAGTTACCACAGTACCAGAAACAAGGAAAATAGTATCTACCATCAACGTAGAATAGTAACAATATAATGGCATAAATTTGCAAACACAGACTCATTCAAAGTTGTGTTGAATAATGCTTAAATAGTTTTGTTTTGTTGTGTGTGTGGGGGTTGGGGGGGGTGTTAAGACAGTTTCGCATGGTAAGGGCTTTGCGAAGTGGTTGGCAAATGGAATGTTAGTTTCGCATGAAATGTCAATTGGCAGTATTGGTATTTTCATGGAACAGTAGATAGCTAGCAATCTGAGTCACACTCTTGTTATGCCTCTCATTGCCTACAATTTTCTGTACATGTAAGAGTAAATCGGTAGTGAAAGCTGTCATGAGTGTTCCCTTTTTTTAGTCCATCCTTGTATAATATTAACATCTACTCTGTTCACATTAGAAAGTGATGCATCTAATTTACCATGGGGAACTTTTAGTTCTTCTTAATAACAAAATCCCCCGATCAGCATTGTTCTCATATTTCTCTTCGCTTTCTTATTACCAATAAGATGAGGGCAATGCTTTGATGTGGTTGAGAGGTAGTACTGGAGAACGAGGCCTTCCATCGTTAAATTTTCAGTCACCTGGTATGGGCTCATGGGTTCAACAGAGAATGGAATCTACACTGCTGGGGAATGATCATGATCAGTATCAAGTGATGACGGCTGCAGCTTTGCCAGGTACCAGAGGCAGTGATTATGTGAATCAACAATTTCTACACTTTCAGCAACCTTCTCAATTGCCTCAACAGTCCTACAGTACCAGCCCATCATCGCAGCAGCAAATTATCCAGCGAGCATTTCAGCAACAGATAATCTGTCCTCAGTCGCAAAATATTTCAGAGAACCTAACACATAATGTTCTACATCAGCAACTGCAGCAATCAATCAGTAACCAGAAGCAGGTTCAACATACACAAACTTACCCAGAATTGTACCAGATACCTGGGACTCATGTGCAGCAAGAGCAGTCACCTCTGCCATCGCAGTTGCGCGAAAAATTAGAATTTCCTGATTCAAGTGTGAACTTCTCAACAGTCATGACATCTGGCTGTGTTCAGAGTATGTTAGGCTCTGCTTACCCAGAAGGAAGTTCAAATATTTTGGATGTAGCAAGACTTGGTCAACCAATGATGAGCGAGCAGAATCAGCAAACATGGGAACCAAAATTTACGATGTCACAGTCCACTACTTTTGGCAACACGATATTGCTTCCATCATTCCCTGGGAAGGGTGGTTCTATGGGAACTGAAAATAGTTCTTTAGATATGCAGAACCACACCCTGTTTGGTGTTAATATAGATTCTTCCTCCCTCCTCTCTCATGCGGTGCCTAGTCTACGCCCAATTTCTATTACCAACGATATATCTACAATGACATATGCTTCCTCAAGTCTTCAAAATTCTATTTATGGTGGCCTGAAAGAGTCATCTGCTGTGCTGCAAAATGCAGAAGAGGCTGATCCAACAACCAAAACTTTTGTCAAGGTAAGAGGAGTGAGAAAGATCATAACACTGTAATCTAAATCTTTCATATTAAAAATTTTGGTCACAATATGCAGGTATACAAGTCAGGATCAGTAGGGAGATCACTGGATATCACACGGTTCAACAGCTATGGTGAACTACGTGAGGAGCTGGGTCAGATGTTTGGTATAGAGGGTCAGTTGGAAGACCCTCTGAGATCAGGCTGGCAGCTTGTGTTTGTCGACAGGGAGAATGACGTGCTTCTCCTTGGAGACGACCCATGGGAGTAAGAATGCTCAAAACAGTTCTAGCTATATTTTTGGAAATTTGATTGAAATGTCATAATATTCTTTCTGCTTGCTTGTAATGTAGTTGCTATTCAAATTGTTCTTTTTCTAAAGAAAATCTGTCTTATAGGTTGTGTAATTGGGTATAACCATTCTCATATAGCTTACATAGGGAACCTGCTTCCCATCATTGAGCATCCAGCAGCTGAATGTCTGGAAATCAGGAAACATATATGATCAATAGAAACTAGCAATATAGATAGTCTTTTGACTCAAGACACTCAGTGGTTAAAATGTCAAGACTTCTGGAATTACTTTGTCAAGGATGATGGACAAAAGCTGGGAGAAAGTCAAGAAATGGTGGGAGATTTAAAAGATTAAAAAGAGACAGACTGGACATGATATGAAACATCTAAATAAAGGGAAGAATTTTGTAGACCTTGATTTGCAATTCAGTAAAAAGAATTGGCAAAAAAAGTATTTCTTTTTTTTTTTTAAATCTTGCAATAAAATCTGTGGAAGAACATTTGAAAATCCATTCAGGTCTTATAATTCAGAGAAATGTGGTAAGGTGGAGGTACTCTGTACTCCACAGGTACTGTCTATATTTTCATCTGGGAGCCAGGTGGTCCATGAGCATCCTCACTATTGAAGATCGGGTCAATGTTGCAAGAAAGTACCAATATCTACTTTAAGCCTTAATGGTATATGGGCTGAAACCCAATGAATTTCCATGACTATATAAGGGTTGATGCTCATAGAAAGTGTTCTTGGAGGCTAGCTTCAAAGAAGTGCTTTCTGGTGTTATTCTGCTGGTAGACCCAAAATGATTCCACATAGGTCTTAGCAAAGTGGAATCTAAACTCACATCAAAAGAAGTTCATCAAATCCATGGACATCATTGGAAAAGCGAAAGGAAAAGCAAAAGGTCATTCTGCCAAAGATCCCCATCGTGATGCAATTGCCTATTGGAAATTACATTGTTTCAAGAAATGTCAGTTGGAAAGACCTGCACTTTGGTACTACAACCAGTGTTATAGTTTGGAGGTTCCATCATCAACAAGCTACCAAGTGGACAGCCAAGATCTAATCGAAGAAAATCACAAGTTTTCTAGTTGTGAAATTTCCTATCCTAATGTCTTCAATAATTGACCAGCCATGTTAATACCTCTCTCAAGGAGTCTCAAGATAGAAAAGGAGAAGCAAAGATGTGTCTAGTCACCTATGAGGACTGTTCTTATTCATTTGGCTTATGCATCCTCTCAAGCATGTGGATGGAAGGGGAGAGAGAAAAAAAAAAGAGAAAAGAGAAGCTTGGCTGCAAGAATTCCTTGTATATACAGTCGGAAGGATTAGAATAAGGACAGGCTGGATACTCTACTGAGTCCCAACATTGAAGGACTCCCCAAAAGGGGTCTAGTATTGTTATTAGTCAAGAAAGCAAAGAGAAACAAGGGTTTTTGAGTGATATGAAGACTCCTTTGGCAAAGAGTCTGAATTAGGAAACAGTAGTTTACCCAGTCTGATTCTTTGTTTCTGCAGCATGCCATAAAGAATAACTCTGATCTTCTATTATTTTTTTTTTAAAGATTTTGCTTTTCTCTTTTCTAAAAGATCATATGTTGGTGATTTTGGTAAGGACTGGTTTTAAGTTGAGAAGTGTGATTATCAAGGAGAATGCACCCTTTTTTAACTGACACATGCATAATAGGAGAAGTGTTTTTTTTTTTTTTTTTTAAATTAAAAGGAAGCTTAACAAAAATTGTAACAAAAGTGTGAGGATATTTAACACTAGGGCATATTTGTTAGATGACAATCTAAAGCAACTGATTCTGCTATTCAAGGCATCAACTCTAGGATAAATTATAATTCAATGAAAAATTAACTATTGGTAGCAATTTACAAGAGTAATTATAAAAATATTAGTGAAGTATCTACTATCAAGTATCACAAACTTTAGTCTCATATATACAAATCGCTAAAGTATATGCTCACAATGCTGGAGGAAATTTTAAGCGAACATAAATATTAAGAAGAGCTATGGGTGTGGGTTTTCTAATATAATTTCCGTATTAAATTATTCTATTGATGACCAGAATGAAGGATAAAGAGGAAAGTAAATTTTCAATATGATGATTAAACTGTTAGATTATTAGGTTTTCAACCTGGCAATTTGTTTTTCCAAAATAACAGGGTTATGGTGATCTTGAATATGGTCTACTAATTTTTTGTATTTTGGGCTAAGAACTGCCTTGAAATCACTGGGCTCTAGCTCCTATAATGCTGTATCATTTTGCATGTTCAATAGTTTCAAGAGTTAATACTTCAATCTATATATATTGAATATAGGTTCTAGCAACTTGTGTATTTATGCAGCTGGTTTGCTTGCTTATACATTCTCTGATATAACAAATTTATTTGGCCCTTAACACAGGTCATTTGTGAACAATGTGTGGTATATCAAGATACTTTCGCCTGAGGATGTGCAGGAGATGGGGAAGCCGGCAATTGAGCCCCGTTAATCATCTCAAATTGAAAGAAAACAAAAATGGCATGTTACAGCTGCGCACATATGTGAGTATGGTCATTCTTAGTTATCTTGTATCAAACATCCTACTAGACTTGGCTACTTGCTGTTTGTAGTGTATAATGTTCTGTTATGCTAAGCATGAGAATTCTTCATCATAGTATAATCCACAACCACGCAACTTCTACTCACAAGCCTTAGCACAGGACAACAAATGAATGGAATCAATTATCATGTGGACGTGTACCTTTCACACAAATAGAACTTTTGATCAAGCCTGTCAAAATATGGCGCATATTAATACTGTCACAACATTTTCAGACAGGAATAGCAAAGTTAAATAGAAAAGTAATCAAGGCAAACTCATTCATGAAGAGTTTTGAGGAGTACAGGGTTACATTTCCTGGTTCACCAGTTCCATCCATATGGATGAATAAACTAACTATTAAACGTCACGCAGTTAGGAAGTGTTTCGTATCAATTGAACAAGAGTAGCCTGATAAAGATAAACAAATCACAAATGGTTTTTCCAATGAACTATAAAACTTTTCCGATCAGAATCACACTTTTGGTATTGCTTTTTGTAACAAAAAAAATTAAAGACAACCTTGAGTGCTCCCTGAATCATTCACAATACTCTGATAAGTAAGAAATATCATTTATTGCTTGAGGAATTGGGTGCCATAGAATAGCTAGACGTGATCCCCCAAATTGCATCATACATGCCTTGCCAATCTTCCGCCCTTTAGCGGTGCTAAACTCCTTAGGAGGTGAATCAGTTAATATTGGGCTGTTTTGGCACTAAAATAGATACAAACTACCATTCACATTAGGAGCAGATCACTGGGAAAAGTTCATAAATCAACTAAATGGATGATGCCTGTAATTTGCCACCTATTATGTGAAGCATCTTTTGCAAATTGATGGTGCAATATCTAATATGGAAACATATTATCCTCATTATTTTATTAGGCTTGTTCCTGCAAGGCATAGCATATTTGAAGCATGCTAAATCTGACCACTCATAGAATTTAACTTAGAGGCGAGAATCTTAAATCATTTAAACTTCTGTTGATGATTTAAATGAGTTCATGATGCTCATTACTATTATCAGGTGATTAGATGTAAGAATATTAATATGTAAATGAAAGTAGTCCATGTTCGTGTCAACAAATTCTTTATCCCATCTATTCTGATTGGCTTTGTAAATATTAGTTGGGAACTAAATTGTATCCAAGCCCAGATCCTCTAAAATAACTACTATTTTCAACTCCATTCCTCCCACTGCCTTTGTCCTTGGAACCATTTATATGAACGCCCTTGTCACCAACGCTCTCTAGCCTATGTGTTGAACATCACAAAGCTCTTCCATGAATTCCTTACCATACCCTTTGTGGATGCTCCTGCTAAGATTTCTCAAGTACTTTTGTATCTGATCTATCCACCACGTCCTAGACCAGCCTAGCAGCTGTTTCTTTTGGAAAACTACTTGCAATTTTAATGTTCATGGTAGCAGCATGAGTAAAATTTGTTCAGTCCTGATAGATAGTTTATGTTTTATGAGCAGTTTGGAGGATCTGCTTTATTATTAATGAAACAGCCTGGACTTTGTAGCTGTCATGGTGAGTTCAAAGATTCCAATAAATATTGAAATTTTTTATATGCTGAACCATTTTGCATTATGTATGCTAGTATTTCTAGTCAATCTTTTTAAGTATTTGGAGTATATTGTAGAACCTTGTATGTCCTATGATACTGAAGCAATAAGCAATAGTATGATTGACATGATATAGGAGTATATGCCAGAGTTTTTCTGGGAGAGTTGCACATTCAAAAGATGACCATTCTTAATGGTAGAACACTTATTTATCTATAATTAAGAAGGCTTATATTCTGTGCAAGTATGGCGTGGTACCTCATATGAGCACTGGCCATGGCACGGCTGGTTAGGTTTGGCCTGAAGTCCTGAGCCCAGGGTATATTATACATGCTTGAAGCTAGCAGTCAACATTATGCTCAAATGATCTCCTCAGAATCTTGAGTAGCAAAGCCCAATATATGGAACTATACACTTGGGTCATTACTTTGATCCATCCCCCAATGACTTACTATCAACTGGCTCAACTTGTTTTTCCTGCAAATAGTGGTGGGCATGCCACCATCTAAAGTTGAATCTAGGATCTTTCTCCTGAGGAGAAGAGTGTCAACCGGCTGAGATAAAGTCCAGAGGGCATAACTAATTTTAATTCTAAAAAGCCTTTTTATAATCTCGTCTTGGTGTGGTTGATTTCCATTAATATTGAGCCTTAAGCTTAAACAATGCTTAAGAACATTTGTGCTCATGCTTATGCTGAAATATTTATATATGAATGATTAAGATCAGGCATACAAAAACCAGAAAAAAAAAAGAAGAAATGCATGTTATGGACGCTTAGATATATACATTCATGCCTGATAAATTCAGTAACATCTTTGCTCGATTGGTTTTAAGTTTTGCAGGTTCATCTGAATATGTGAAACACATCCTCCGAGCAGGCTATCAACATCATGAGTCTTGCATGCCATCGAGCAGGGGGCAGTCGGTTGAATCTTGAAGTCTAGTTTTGTAATATATGGATATGATGCAGCACCTGTTGTTAGAACTCCATTGTTCTGCTCTCGCAATCAGTTTCTGCAGTATTAATCTCTTGAAATATTTGCTGTGCTTAGTTGTGCTCAGTGACCATTAATATTCTCGTCTCATTTCTTGTATTAACTGCCCATAACCAGTAACGACCTTGTAGGTTCTAGTGTTTTGGATATTCAGTTTTTTGTGCTCCAGAGAAATCCTTCCTCAGAATATGAGAGTGTGTCTAGGAGTTGAGCTCGTTTGTTCTCCCTAAAGGTCAAAATAATTTATGCGTCATAAATTTTGGCTAATTTTGTCACTCCAATACTTGGTATGGCCAAAAGCTTTCCGTAAAACTGCACCAGTTTTTTAGCATTTTATGGAAGCCGGGATTTGCCTAAGATCCTATCCAAAATCTGACATGATACTTGTCAAAGTTGGACAACTATTGCCTTCTGACCATCAAAATCTAATATACATCAATCTAATAAAACAACAAAATATTGATCACGCTAGTATTTACTCATCAATTTATTTATATTTTGTACTATATATGATTAAATTATATCATAATCTTAATGTATTAGTTTTATAATTATATATTTTTTTTCATATGCTTTCTATTCTATCATAGATCATATGTATGTGCATCATTGATCAAACATATGAGATCATCTCACTTATAAAAAATTTATGTTCCGTCAAATCTCTAAATATCAAAGGCTTTCGCTGCTTTAGCTAATATTTTTCTTTTCAACAGTTAATGTGTCCTATCCTTTCAAATTTGGGCAAGTTATGCTATACAAATAATTTTTTCTGGACCAATGCACATTTAGGACTTGGCTAATTTTATCATTCTAAACCTCGGTGCATGCAGGGTCCTTACGCATCGACAAAACTTCTACTCTGGATTTTGTATATATGTGATGGATCATATGCGTTGATGGCAAAATAATCGAGCCTAAAATACTAGTACAACTTAGACATTATTGTTATATTATGTACTGGTAAAAAGTTTTAATTTTACAATGATCATCAGCTCAGCTTCAACTTGGGGTTTACAATCTGTCATAAATCATATATGTGCCATCGCATGCTTAATAACTTTCATGGTAACAGCCTTCGCCATCATATATAATCATGCAATATAACATACACAATGGACAAACTTATCAAGAAATTATTATTAATAATATTAATAGCATAGTGTATATATAATATGTTAATATAATATTAAGTATTTATCATATAATATTATATATTTTACTTTGCTAAAAGAGCAATAGCACATATGTTATTGGTGATAACTAGTAATGAACTTGGATAAAAACATATGCATATTGCACTAACATCTTATATTAATAATTTTTATAATACTACAACATAATCACGTATTATTTAATATGATTAGAAATATAATATTATATCGTACAAAATTATTATGCTATTACCATATAATAATATTATAACAGTATAATATTAGTATATAATATTGTGATACAATACTATGTTATTGCATATCATTATAGAATACTGCTATTCTCTTATGATTTTTTAATATTATATTATATTCTATTTTTTTGTGATGAAAAATTAAAACAATGTTACATTATAGGATGCATCAACGTTACAAAGTGCATTTATTATAACATTATCATCATGCCTACTATCAAATTAATACTATAATTAATGAATATAATGTTCTAAAAAGTTTTGTTTTTATTATGCTATTTTAATTAATTTTATCTCTTTCTCATGAGTTAGCCAACCACAAATGCACATAATGCAATGGGGTTAGAAAGACAAATTTTGTCCATTTTCTTGAAAATATATATTCGAAATCCAATATGCAAGCAAACACCATCTTCAAAAACCTCCTCAGCATCTAAACACAATCTAACAAAAAAATTAAGACTAACAGAATCTTTAGCCAAATGCAAATTTGATTGGAAAACCATAAATCCAGCAAACCCCATCTAAATCCAGCAAAGCAATCTCTAACGGTAACATCTATTTCTAGCTAACTACTATCATTACCCGAAGCCAAAATCTCTGGAGGGTCATGCCCATAGGGGATGAGTCCCAATTCCTAATTAATTTTTGTTCTTTATTTTATATATTTTTTTTAAAAAAAAGGCATTTGACTTGTGGTCTCGGTCAGTTCTGACCAGCAAGAGCTTCCTCCACCGTTGGATCCGAATCTGAATGCAGGAGAAGAAACATGAGTTAAAAACCGAGCAAGCCTCTAAACCCCGTCACGTGACACACTCTTTTCGCGCCCAGCTATCCGTGGATGGATCCGAATCCGACTGCAAGAAAAAGAAACACGCGTTGAAACCAAACCGGAATCGGAACCAAAAAAAAAAAAAAGAAGTAATAATTAGTAACGAAGAAAAGGCTTTCGGAGGCAGCTAGGGTTCGGTCCCGTTCCTCACCGTTTCCCTCTTCCCAAGCGGCGACCGGCGATCGGCAACAAGCGACCTTCCCGACCGGCGAGAGGAGCATCTCAACCGGCGATACAAGAATCCAAGCGCGATACCAGGTGCACAAATCCTGAATCTTTGTCTCTTTTTTTCTGTCTCCGTGTTTGTTTCGATGATTTATTGGCTGGGAGTTGGAAGGTTGTGGGGTTTCAATCCACGAGGTAGCGTGGATTTACTCTGGAGGGTATTTTAGCGGTGGTTTAGGAGGGATGTATGATGAACCCGCGGCATCCGGTGGCCGTCATCACGGGTTTGGGTGGTCTTCAACTGGAATTGTAGCATCTTTAGAAGAGAAATGAAGTTATTGAGTTATAAATAAATAATAAATATAAATTTTTTAGGTAAACGATAGTCATAGCCATCCTTTTTTTCATTCATGGGAACTGCGCATGCCAACGAAGACCGCTGCTCCTAGTCCCAAAGATCGCCGCTTTTAACGGGAAAACTCATGGCTTGGGCCAAAAAAATTGAGGCTTTTGACTTTCTAAAAATGTGTTTCTCGAACCTTTATTTCCCTGTGAATGATTTGATGGCCAGAACCCTGGTTATGTGATCCGGGGTCCTTCAATTTGATCTTATTTATTTTCTCACGGAAAGTTCCTGGGTATTTGTTGTCCTAGATGCAAAGATATCCAAAATCTGTAATCACTTCTTCTTCTTCTTTTTTGATGAAAAGATTGTATACTCATTAGAAATGCTTAGAGAACAAAATCTGTAGATACTTGGAGCAAATAGCCATATGGTGCCTCTGCAATCTTCAACGTTGCAACTTCTAGCAACTTTTTTCTTCCTTTTGTACATATGCAATTAATATTGTGCATTCTTCCCATAGGGATTTCTTGATTTTCTAACTACTAATGCTGCTTGTGCAGATGTCTGGAGAAGAGGAAGAGAATGCTGCGGAGCTAAAAATTGGTGAAGGTGAGTGAGCATAGAGACAGATTATGAGCATTGTAATTTTTAAGAATTTTTAAGAAGTATTTGTGCCAACTGTGATGTTAGGCATCCATTAGTATACATGTTTGTCGTGTGGAAAATTATAATTCCTACAATGACTACATAGATGCATGTTCTTGCATGCTAAAACTTGTATTCAAAATATTGTTAGAGTAGGTGCAGTATGGGTAAATTCTCCTTTTTACTTTGATTAAGATTTTGAACGTATTTCAGATTCTAGTCACAAAAACAAAAATGTTAACAGTATTTCTTATCCCATAACTATAAGTTAGCTTTTTATATCTACTTTGTGGTTCCTGAGCAAGGTCAAATCCTCTGAAAGTGAAAGTTCTGAAGTTGAAAGTACCTCAAAAATTTTCACTACCTTTATCCCAGTTCTGTCAGATCCACCTTTCTTTTGCAGCCCATCAACTTGTAGTCAAAATCCTTACCTTCCCTGATCCATCGACGGCCATGTTAAACTTGTTTATGTCATCTTGTGTGGTTTTCCATGCCCATGTTTAAATAATACCACTTTCAAACTTTCAATGAGGCACTTATTATGGATTCCATCTCTCCTAATTCTATTGCTTTATCCACCTTCTACAGCCTTGTCTTTGCTATACTCATACTCTTGGGCCAGTATTTTGACCCACACATAACCTGTTCTTTGGACCAATAAATTTAGTGTATCGTCTTTGTGGTATTTTGTGATTATATGAAAGTTAACTACAACCCTAGTAGAGATTTTTTTATCCATCTCTTCATTCTATGGCAGAATTCATGTAAGGTAGAAAACAGTTTATTCTGTGCATCTCTACACCCAATTTTAGCTGCATTTTCAAGTCACCATATTTCCTCTTGCGTTTCTACAGGTATAAGCTTTTCCAGCTTGACCAATATTTCCAAACTCTATATTCAAGTGTTGCTTCTAGGATTCCATTTTTAAATTTATTTGTTTTTTTTTTTTGGGTCAAGGGGAAATTTCAATTATAACATTTCTAAAGCAGGTATTGGAAATCAGGGTACATAGTTGATTCGTAGTGAAGACCTTTTGTTCTTGGGAGTTGTCTTGCCTGTCTACACCTAATTGCTCCCTCATATGCGTTTTAATACTATCAACATGGTATCTAATATAAATCTTATTCTAATTTCCTGCCAAATAAGTTCTTTTGGCACTCAACGATGAATCATTTAGGATCTATAATAAATGTGCATTTTTTTTGTTTTTTCGTTAATGTCTTCAAAAATAGACTCATCCATTGAACTCCATCAGGAGACAGGAAGTTTAGTATCCAGTATGATTAGATTTGAAGGTAAATATTGTATTTTGTTTGTTTCCTTTGTTCTTATGAGTTTGTACCACAAGGCTCCTTTTTTTTTTTTTACTCATTTTTCTTCTTTTGTATGTGGTACTGTATTTCATGCTATAATTCCTTACCTATTTTCATCCTTACTAACACATCTTCCGTTGAATTTATTGACAATGTCTTTAAAATTCTGTTATCCTTGTGTTTGGATCTCCTTTTGATATTGTGTTCTTGAGTCTTGACAGTCTCCTCATCGAACAATTGGTGATGATCTTATCTTTTTATTAAATTATTTCTTATCAAAATTACTTGACCATTCCCATTATTTGCGAATCCAATGTTCAAAATTCCTACTTATCCTTCCTAATGTTTGCTAATGTATGAATATATTTGTCACACTTTTTTTGTTCTTACCCTGTTCTAATAAAATTAAACGCCACATTATTCACGTTACTAACTTCTTATCCTTCCTGATGAAACTGCAGATTTGTAAATTCTGCTATTTCCTTGGCATTTCCAAAAAAGAAAAAAAAAAGATTTTTCTAAGATGCCTTCTAGACCTTTCCATTCCATCCAACAATTTATCGTGCATGATGTTTTATCAGAATTCGAAGTTGTGTATATATCTTTCGCACCTGTGTTGTAACCTCTGGTTGTCAATTGCAACATTACTTTTATTATAATATCGTGCTCTTCTTCCCCTATCTTGATAATGTGGCTTTAACATATGTCATTTGTTTTGCTTTCAGATCACCTTATGTTCTTGATCTTTCTATATTTTACTTCACATTTTGTTCTAACTGTTTAAATCTTCAACTACCAACTGGTGCACAAGCTCCTTGAGTTTATTATTCTACAATTGTTGTCACTTATTTTGAGAAGAAATGTATATTATCCTACCAAACTTCTAGAGGACTTGTTCAATTCAAGATTGGAATTTGGTTTCTTAGGCTAAAAACAAGTGGAGTTACGTGCTAGAAGACTTCAGGATACTAAATTTGCTTATCTGGGCAAATAGTTTGTAACTTTTGACACCAAAAAAGGCTGTTTGTGCATATATGTGTGACATACAGCATAAGGAAAGATGAGTGGAAGGGACGATGTTAATTTGGCTTTGAAATTTTAGAAAGGTATTTTTAAGGAGGATTAGAACTTAAGATTTTATAGATTAAGAGGGAGAAAAGTAAATGAGTGAAATCCTTTTAGTAGATGCAATGGAGAGTCTTCATGTGAAGTTTCTTGAACTTTTGACCTTGAGACCATAAATATCATTATGAAGGGAAGAGAAGTCGGGGTTGGGATCCTATTTGGAGGAGAAACTTCCATGGAGATGGAAACTTTTTTATCCTCCTAAATAAAAGGGAGAACCTTTTTGTGTCTGCTTCCAAAAAATCAAGAATAATAGATTTTAAAGATAGCTGATTGCAAAAAATGGGAGCTCATAGGATGATTCTTTGATTGGGTTTTTCTTTCAAGGATGAAATAGCATAAAATTTTGGAGGGCAGTTGTTTGTGGAGATAGCTGGTGGAGGCCTTGATGATTGAATAACTTCAAAGGTTCATTTGGGACAGCCATCCTTAATAGTTATCTAACCTTCTCAACCTCCCTGGAGAGGGATGTTATTTGTACCTGCTACCTGCCTCTTATCTCATCAAAGGATAATCAATTTGACCACTTATTGCTTCATCTTGCATTCACATAGTCTGCCTGTTTTTTGTCCATTCCTGATTTCAAATCTTGAGATGCCAAATGCAATGTGGTGGGAAGTCCAGAAAGAGAGAGATTTGTATGACATTCCAAGGGAACATTTCAAAATTAGAGGTGTTTAGTGAGGCATCACAACATCTATCAGATTTTTCTTCATGCAAATGATGATTTTATCTGGCAGGTAATCATGATTGATCCATTCCATATGGTTTTTGATACTGATTGCTTTATTCGAGGGAAAAATGGTCCTTGTTTCCCCTGAGCAAATGTGTGCAATTATTCTGGTGCAATGCCTTTGTATTGTGAGTGAAATATTTTGTTGGTTATGCATTCCCATTCCATATGTATCTTCTACCTCATCTAATGCATATAATTATTATGCTGTTTTAATGCTTAGTGAAAATACTTAATTTTGTCACTGTAATCTCCAGAGTTTTTGAAGGCAAAGTGCCTGATGAATTGTGAAGTTGCACTTATTCTTGATCGTAAATACGAGCAGCTTCAGCAACTATCTGATGATCCTACAAACCAAATATCTCAGTGGGTGTTGTCCAGTTTTAAATTTACTCAACTTTCTTTCCTATATATGCTCTCATGGCTACTCTTGGGTATTTCACTGAGTTCTGTTTTTCTATTCAGGGTGTTTGAGAAGTCAATGCAGTACGTGAAACGCTTTAGTCGCTACAAAAACCAAGATGCTGTGAGACAAGTTAGAGAGTATCCTTTTAATAAATTTGTGGGGGGTCTCTGCACCCCCTCCACTTTTCTTGAAAGAAAAAGAGAAAGTTACAGTCCTTAAATTTTTTCTGAAGTCAGAAAACAGAGGACTAGGAAGAATAATTGTTAAAACTTCTGTGCCCGCCGCACCACCCCCCCCCAACCCCAACCAAAAAAAAAATGATTTTTCTTGGTATTGCAAATTCTTAATGCAGTTATCAGAATCCTAAGTAGGTACCGATTGGCTGAATTTGAGGTATGGATGCTGTGAATTAGTTAATAGTTTGGAACCTCGATCATCTAAATGAAGACTGCACTAATCACATGCTTTTCTTTGGATTTGCAGCTTTGTGTGCTTGGCAATCTTTGCCCAGAAACTGTTGAGGAAGCTATTGCTATGGTCCCATCAATTAAGGTAATAGCTATAGGAACCACTCTATTGAGTTGCTTCTTTTTATTATCTGTTTTTGTTTTAACCTAGTTGTGATGTATGATGTTTCCCCATTCTCAATATCTTGGAATGGATATCTCATTCCTCTTATTGGTTTCACACTGGTTAAAAGCCTTTACAAAGTCATCTTCACTTCCATTCTACGAAGTTTTACAAACAGAACCACCATTAATGCAGTTGCAAGTTTCTCCAGTTAGGATAAGACTTATTATTTCCTAGGGCCCTGTGTTTGCTACCTAGGGGTGTTGTAGTGAGATTTCAGGTGAAGATTAATTCTTAAATACACTTATTTTTGACATCATTTGGTCACCATTGGGCACTTGTTCTTGTAGTTCTGATTCCTTAATCCAGTAGGTTCGAGTAAATTCTTCTTGTCAAGTTTGTTAAACTATTCCCTTGTTGGAGAAAAATATGATACTTTGCCTAATTTTTTCCTGGCATTGTTTCTGTAAGTCTATGTCCATGCCTTAAGAGGTCGTACAATCTCTACGTTCATCGGCTCGATTTACCAGAAATTTTGCTTGTGTTGCCTATATAAAACTAGTATCACACTCTTTAGAACTATTATACTTTGATTTATTTCAGGTAACGTATCTGTGCTGCTTTATCATATCTTTTTGCCGTCGGATAAAATCCAGAACAAATTTTTTTTTCAAGTATTGACTCTTTTGAAACATAGAGGCCATTTATCTTTAATTCTCTTGTTCTATCTGGCAGAGCAAAGGACGGATCCATGAAGATGATGCAATCGAGAAAATGCTAAATGATCTCTCTCTGATAAAGAAATTTGAGTAGTGTAGTCTTGTCATGGGGAACTTGAACTCCTACAAAATGTCTTGTATTGTCGCATGTTTCAAGGGTCATGGAGTGATCAGTCTATGTATCTACTACTGGTCTGTAGATTGAATGAATCCTTTGGACGATCTTGCACAGGAATGCAGAATGAATATTAGCATTTAGTACATAGATATCTGGTAGATATGTGTTGTGGCCTATGTTAAATCCGTATCAGTGAAATTCTGCTCTCAATCAACTGTTATAGGAGGCGTATAAGCATAAAGTTGGTAGTTTTGGATATTTATTTGAATTTTATTCTGTATACCTGGATTCATGTTTAAGCTGGCATAGGAAAAAGGTTATGAACGTATACTTCAGTTATATGCAAACCTTAGAAAAGCTACATAGCTGATGCATCGCTCCTATTTCTCCCGTCCTAGCTGTACGTGTGATGCCAATTTGAAAGAATGCCATGGTAACGCGACAGGAGCTGTTGGATTCTTTTGAGCCCGTTTGGTATTGCCTTTTTCTGGTTAAATCCCTGTTTATGTTTTCAAAGATATGTTGGCATTTAGAGCTTTGGGCGGCAAAAATTTATTGTTTTTTTTTTTTTGGGGACATGGGGGCGATCGCTTTGGTGTGAGTGCAATTCAAAAAGTTAGAAAACAAAAGGTCTTGTAGGACTCATGGGTAGATTTTGTCCTGATATTATATATAGTCTTGAGTGTGTTCAGCAATGATGGTGCAATCTACTTATTGTACCGTTTATTTTTTGAAAGATATATTGAATAAATATCATGAAAAAAATAAAAAAAATTTTAGATATCACATGGGAGATAAAGTTTTCAGTTGCTTCGTTTTATCTTGAATTCAGTCAATAATGATGGTAAAATTTTTTTTTGAAATTTTTTTTTATTTGTAACTTCTATCTGATGTAGATAAGGTCGCCCACAACTTCGATTGCTTTAAAAATTTTGTACAAATGATATCTTCAACATCAATTTCCATTTGATATCTTGCTAAAACAAAAAGAAAATAGTACAAGCAATACTTTTAATTTTTTTGACGTGTTAAGCAAGCGCTGGTTGGATTTCTGTATATATCTAAATCTAAATTTAATTTTGGATACCTATTCTATGTCAAGATTTTATATGCATGTATAAGAAAAGCTTTACCCTAGCTTCAGTAAAATTAAGCAAACTATCAAATTGATGAAGTAAATTTTTCAAGAAAAAAAGAAATTAGCTTGGGTATTGACCAGTACTAAATTCAAGCTTACTGAAGGTGCCATCATGGATTGATATTTAAGTCGCTTGGTCGCCGTGTTGAAGACCTAGTTTTAAATATTTTCTTCACAAGAGTTTGTGTTGGCCGCGCCGGAAGCTTGAACTCTGATGATTGATATTGTTCATGCTAATTTCTAGCCTAAATTAAAATTAATTAAAATATTAGAGCTTTATTCGGACATATTTTGCAATTTTTATAAATTAAATTTGTTTGTGAACTTAACCAAGTTTGTCAAGTAGCTTTATATAGTATCAAGCAAATTCGGACGTGAAAGAAGGCCACCTAAAGTCCATGGCACTGCTCCGATCCACGTGTCTATATATATATACATACGTGTGTGTGTTTGTGTCTATATATGTAGTGCCAAGCTCGGGGCTGTAGTGTTGATACAAGTCAATGCCTATGTGGACTGTCTGATCCACAAATCTATTGAAAAATTCAATCCAACCCACAAATCTAGTGTTGATCATCCAAGTAGGCTCACACTGATGTGATATTCCACTGAAACAAAAATTGCAAGAGAATTATATTTAGAAAAAGAAGAATATTTGCCAGAGAAAATGTATATAAAATAGAAACAAGTTTATATTAATATACGGTAAAACCTAACTCTTGCATTCAATTCACTCAAGTATAAAATTTCTACTCAAGCAATTGTATATATTACGATATAGAAAGGAAGGTATTATTAGTCACACATTTATTGTGTGTCACTGGAAACTTTGGTTTGCATAGGAAAGAATCATTCTTTCCACATGAGACATCTTTTGAAGAATAAAATCGTGAGATCCATGGACCAAAGCGGATAATAACTCATTTATCGAGCCATAAGCCTTTGGTCGTAACAATGGCATGTTAGGTAAGAGATCATCGCTACAACTATGGACTCCTTCTATCTGTATACAGTCTATGATAAAAATAAGAAGAAGAGCACATTTCGTTGGTACACAAATTCTTTCTTAACTGAAATGCTACGTTCTGGTATAGAACGAAGGACGTTATTAGTTTCACAATAGTTGTGAGTAAAAAAAATTCTGATTTATATAGAAAAGAACCATCTTTTCTACATAAGATATCTTTTGAAGGATAAAATCATGCTGAGCCATGAGTCTTATGCTACAACAATAGTTATTGCTATTACATCGAAACTAGGATAGATAAAATTTTGATGAAAAATTATAGCGGGAAAGTATTGAACTACAATATTATATCATATTTACTCATCAATTTGATAGACAAGTATATAAATAGACAAGTATATTATTTTTGGCAAATAGTTCCTCCATTATACAAATCACGTGCAATGCGCGTGCCAATGATTGGTAATTACCTATTAAGGGCGGGGAAAGTCTATCCGCGACCCCGCAGGCTTAGGGAATTAGGGGAAGCCGTCGGCTTGGAAGCAGGTGTGGGAGATTGCAGTGAGAGGCTTGGACGCAGGCTCCGAGAGGTGGAAGCAGGGAGCTCGCCCCCGGCCTCAGGTTTGGATCGCAGTCTCTCTCTCTCTCTTCAAAACTAGAGCCACGAACTAGTAGGGTTTTTCGAAACGGAGCCAAGAAATGGCGCCAGGGTTTTCTCTCTGGCTTGCAGGGTTTCCATCTCGATCGAGAAGAAGGAAGAAGGTGGAAGGGAGCGTGGGAGGGACGAGTTCTTCCTGCTAGGGTTTGGTGTTCGCGGCGGAGGAGGCGTCTGACACTAGGGTTCGGAGGAGGAGATCGTCGATCGATGGGGACCAGAGTTCCGGTGCAGCACTACAATTTAAGACCGGCCAATTCTTTCATCAGTGGCTCTCTGCACGATCTTAACACAGTAGACGCTCGCCCAGGTGAGATTGAGGGGATCAGTGATGTCGATCGTGATGCCGTCACCGAAGATAGCTTGGACAATGATGATGAATCCAATTCCGTGGTATGTTTCCGTTTCCTCTAATTCCTGTCTTTGAACAATAGTTTGAATTTTTACCGAAAGATTGAATCTCAAGATCACTGTAGGAGGAAATGCCAGGATGCAATCTTTTCTTGGTTAATTTTGTGGTCCGTTGAAGGCTGCGATCTTTGCCTGGAAATTGAACTGTTATTTGATGATTCGATTTGAACCTAAGTGGTTGATCATTCTATTTGTTAAATCTGCCAGGACTGCATAGCTGGATCATATAGGAATTCAATTCCTCTTCATGGTGTCGGAGTGGATGAAGATCGTTCTGCTATTGAAAACAGTGGCGGATCTTCAAGTTCACCTTATAACATGTTGACCATCGATGGTATCTTTTCTGGGTGATGAAAAATTTTCACTTTGCAATTTCTAGTTATCATGGATGTTTTACTTGAGTTTAACTGTACTATGTTTAGTTTTCCACTAATTTGAAATGGTTGATTTACTTCTAATCATTGGGACAGATGTTTCACCCATAGAGACAGCGAGAGCGAGGTTCTTGCAAATTTTTGTTGAGCATTTTATCGAAGAGCATGTAGTTGAAGTGGCAGACTCTGCTGATGCTGACTATGGTCAGGGGCATGATAAATTAAACAAAAGAAAGACACGGGAAATACAGTATGAAGGTGACCCAAGGTTCGTCTTACCACTGATGTATGTGGCAAATTTGTATGAGACCTTAGTCAATGATGTGAATATGCGTCTTGCTTCCTTGGATGGGATTCGTGAGAAGAACATTGGGGTGGCTCTCGAAGCAGCTGGTGGTTTGTATAGAAGATTAGCAAAAAAGTTTCCTAGGAAAGGTAATGATGTGGTTTGGTTGAATGAAGAAGCTTCAGAAGAAAGTTCTTGACTAACTTGTGATCTTTCTAACTATTTTGTGCTACTGATGTTTTAGGACCTTCTCGCTTTAGAAGAAGAGAATTGGCAACTTCTTTTGAAACAAGGACAAGATTTCCCGAGCTAGTTGTACATGAGGAAAAACGTGTTCGCTTTGTAGTGGTTAATGGTTTGGCGATCGTTGAGAAACCAAGCAGTCTGATTATTGAGGATGCAGAGTGGTATGTTTGAATTGTAATCCTTGTGTTTCTCATCACTGTGTTCATCCAGAGTGGTTGCATTTACGATTATACAAGTTATCATGGATGCACAGAAAAATAATGCCTTAGTCTAGATACAAGACTGTGATAAAATTGATGCTTAAGCTTAAATAGATGATGTAAAGCTTTTCCAGAAAAGACAAAAAAAGGGTGGGGGGTGTGGGAGGGCTGCATGGATGCCCAACTATCATATCCTTGTGATTTCATGAGCATGAGTAGGATTTGACCGAGGGGATGAGGTGAAGGAAAAGTTAGATGGAATTGGGAAGGGCATTGATCCTGCAATCTCATGATTTGGAAATCTTGGGGTTGTGGTATGCATCATCGATTACTTGTACCTTTCCCTGTCTTCACCCTATTCTCTGTCACGTGGGATATATGACATGAATATGAGTTTGGCATCTATCCAGCCCCTAAGTGAAGACAAGTTTGCAAACCTCTGTTGTTGTCACTAATATGAAGGCTGAGCATCAGTGGAGTATCTTTCATGGTGGATGTATAAAATTCAAGCTTCAAAGCACTTCAGATTCCACCCGACGTTGCAGAAACTATTGTTTCCATTATGTGCAAGTCATATACTTTGGTGCCCTCATAAATCATCATAATAATTTGTAGTTAGAGTAATTTGGTTCAAGTTAGGGGCCTACTTCCATCAAAGTTGACATTGATTAGTGCATCAGTGGGTTTATTTGGACTCGACCTGTTGCATATGACATAACCAAGGATTCAGTTCTTCAATTAGTTCAGGTAAAAAATCATTTTGAACTTTTATCTTAATATCTTATTTTCTTGGATCATGTAACACAAACATACACTATGATCCATCAAAAGTAGGATTTGTCATCAACTTTGTACAAACAATCATTGACAGGTTATCCTTTTACAATTAGGATTGTGAGATATCGATTTTGTCTACCTGTTGAAATGCATGATGTGAATTAAGATCAGGTTATATGTCCATCTAATTGCAAGCTTGTGTATGCTAGGTTCAAACGATTGACCGGTCGGCATGAGGTTGCTATCTCAGCAAGAGATTATAAATTTTACTCTCCTCGTCATAAGTACAGGCGGGTTGCATCTCAGTCTGTCTCTAACATCCCAGGGTTGGCTGTAAGTTCTGCATGATTTTTTAGATGCCCAGTTTTGAATGCTTAGTTGAGGCTGCATCTAATTTTGCTATTCCTTGCTTCTTTGCATTTGATTAGGCCTTGTCAGGTACTGATACTTCTTCTCCATTGGCTAATGCCACGGGATTCCGTCCTATAAATGAGGTAAGATTCTATTACAAGATTTTAAATTTCTCTCCCAGATATTTCTTTTTATGAGCTGACATTTGTTGCCTAAAAGAGTGTGCTTCATCGATCATGTTAAGTGTATTTTTTGCATGGAATTTTCTGTACTAACTGAAGTTGACCGGCATAGAACAGTCTATCTTCATGTTCTTAAATGTGAGTAAGACTATTCATCAATCATCTACCAATGATGTGGGGGATTTGTATGGCTGAACTTTCTGTGTGAAGTTGGCCTCCAAGAGAGTGTTCGAATAATAATCTTCGCTGGCCTCACCCCACAAGAAAGTTTTCAGCCTGCTCCATGTTCTTGGAGAGTTCATAACCATTGTTACTTCCTCTCACATGCATTGCATGTACCAAATACTAATAATTGAAATTGCAGATGAAATCATTTTCTAGAAGAGACTTCCAATTAAGTGCAAGAAGGGTCTATTATCTGTGAGTTTAAAGTATCTTATCCACATATATATCAACATAAAAAAACATATCTAAGAATTCAAGAAGATATAGTTTATCACCTGAACAAGAAAGGTTGATTTTGTTTCAAAAAAAAAAATGTTCCAACACATGAATTAGGCATGAACTTTGCACATAAGATTTTTGATCTACTGAAGCAAAGGACTATTGGGTCTTTTAATATGCGAATAGATTTCAGAAGCTTAAATTATTAATTAATTCAAAGTTAGTAGAGGTATTAGTCCATCGGCTTGTACAATTATTAAGTCTAGAAAAAGAATAAAATAAACCAACATAGACTTAGGATTAAATGGAGAAAAATTGGATGTAAAGAAAAACATATTTGGAGGGGCGGGGAGCTATTTAGGCAGTGAGAGAAGGGATTAGGATGAGCAGTAGTTTACCTTCTTTCAATTTGAATGGAGACCTTCTCGACCAAGGAAAATATATCTTCCAATTTCACCAAATGGTTATGATCTATATGTTACAGAGGTGAACAAATTACTTATTTTTCACTACGGGGTTGCATATATTACATTAGATTTAGTTCATGATGCCCATCTGGAGCTATCTTTTTCCTCACAAACCACTGAGGATTCTGATAGTAAAATCCAGTTATATCAACTAATGTTTCAAAACTCCGGCCGTTGATTGAAGCGGAAAGATGCCAAGTCATGAGGCACCAGCTCAATTATGGGGTCAACTAGAACTGAACTATGTCATCACCATGATACAATAAGTATATTCATTATTAGATATCATACATAAATTAAGTTTAAATTACACATTTATAATCATATATTATATATTTGTTTGTAATTGGAGAAACTTCATAGCATTTTCTAATAACTTCCAACACTCTTTACAATCACTACACATAAATAATTTAAAATTTCATTGCTTAAAGCTTAATTTTAAATCAAATATTATAAACATTATAATGAAATATATGGTACTATACTATCAGGTATTCATAAACTTAAAAAACCAAAAATTCTGGTGGACAAGTAAACCGACATTATTATTCTAAGTCCCAACCAAAGGGAAGTAAAAAAATTATAATTCCTCTTTGACCAAAATCCTCTTTTGGAAAAAATCTCCATTATGGCCACAGCCTTCTTGCCGTAGCTTGAGGTATAAGGTCCTGGTAAATCATGGAGGGGTTGTGGATTTTGGTGTTGCTATTTGCTGCGCTTGCTAAAGCCCAAGGGTTGAGGTCTTGAGCATTGAGAGTCCCAGCCTGGGGGTGTGGGAGGGGGGTGTGGGAGGGGGAGAGAGAGAGAGAGGGAGAGAGGCGGTGGGGCAGGGAGGTGGTACCTAATCGGGCAGCATTGGAGGCCATGGGTGGAGCTTGAGGTTTGGCTTGACTGTAGAGAGAGAGAGAGAGGCAGGGACCATGGAGACCACAATTCCACTGGTGGAGGAAGGCAAAGAAGTGTAGTGTGGCATGTAGAAAGGAGAACCTACAATCATGCACTAATCCCAATCCCACAAGAAATTTTATGGTTGAAGTGAAAAAAATGCGGTTCATTTGATTCCGGAATTGTTTGAATGAATCACTGGTATAACTAGTGGTTCACATGGTTCTATCAAAATTATCCATTTTTGTTAGTAGAAATGGTTTCAAAGGCTTGCCCAGACTAGATGCCTGGCTGGGTGACTGTTTAACCAGTACAACCATCCAGTCTGGTTCAGTTTTTAGAGCATTGATATTAACTATTTCCTACACTAGAAAGTGAATATTTTTTACAGTTCCAATTTTAGAGCTATGAGAGTGTCATGCAAAATAAGAAGTGCTGTAGAAGTTTTTTTTGTTCTGTTTAGATTTACATTATTTTAGTTATGTGAGTATCCGGATCTGCTTTGTTATTATGTACTGATTCATGAACTCGTTCATGTATTTTAATAATTTATTGTTCTTTCTAGATACGGCAGTATATGAGCTTTCAATTTGGGAGCAGATGAGTAGTAATATGCATTTTATTCTATTTCAGCCACAAAATTTGCCGCAGTCTCCTTCGAAACATCACATGGAACAACTTTCACAGCAGCCTCAGTTTCACCCTCTCCATCAAACAAATAATCAAACCATTCAGCAAAATCAACACACTGCCCACTTATCCCACATACATCAGTGTACGCATTCTTCTCATGTATCAGATCTTCCTCACCAACATCAACCACAGACTATATCTCAACATCTTGCTTGCTTGCAATCACTCTGTGGAGGTCATGTTGGAGGGCGCTTGCATATGCTGGTGAAATTTTATCTTTCAATATTTTCCCCTGACTTCTTAAATGCCTTTTCTTATGTCTACGTGGATATCCTGTTTTGAGTATCAAGGATTATGTGTGCATGAAGATGTGTGTGTGTGTATATATAATTCATAGTTAACAAGCTGGTTTTACTAATGTTTCTTTATTGAAAAATTGAAATAAGAGTACCGGATTGCATTTGGTTGTTCTAAATTGTTATTTCCAAGCTTCACTATGCCAAAAAGCTGCTTGTAAGTCCCAACAACTAAAAGTAGAAATCAAGGGGCACAAATCATTTACTCTTATGCAGATTAAAACCTTGCAATGCTGAAAGCTAAGCACATACTCGTGTTGTGCTTTAACTATTTAGGACATGGTGTGAGCTGCAATGCTGCAAATTGTTTATAGATGGTTGATTTTACCGTAGATGTAGATTTACCACTCCTCTTAGAGTATTGGAAAGTATAATTAGTTATTTATTTATCTTGTTTTTTTATCTTGGTCATGGATATGTTAAAATACATCATTGATTGTATGTAGTGAATTTCACAAGAAAATGCTGTAGAGATGATATTCAAGCAATTACTGATTATTGAATTTTTTCAATGAAAATTTTCTTGTGAATCTAATATTCAGAAGAATTAAACAGTCCACACACCCACCCACCTAAAACATCCCATCACCTATTGCCTTTGCTGTGTGCTTTTGCCCCTCTTTGCTAAGCTCTACCCTCTTTGCTTTACAAAACATTGCTCTATTTCATTTTAGAGCCATGTTAGCTTGAGTTTTATCCAGTAGACAAGATCGGTGATTTGATAGGCTCTTTTAACCCTTTCAGCTCTGTGTCATCTTATAGATGGTTTTACTGTTTGAGATAATTTAATGTGCTCTTTTGTTTTCAATAAAATACCCTACATATTAGACAGTGATCATTATAGTTGCACTTCACATAAGAGTAGACTTTCAAGAAAGAAACATAAAGGGAACTTGGGGTGTAAATCAACCAACTGGTATAACTCTGTTCTTCAGGAAAAAACACTCTCTATACTCTCTAGATAATGCTTTAGATAGTGGGGACATAAGTCCATAAAATAATGTTACTTTACATTATTTATATATTCTTGTATGGATTAATGATTTCTTATATTAAATTGCAAGCATAATTAACTACTGTTGTTATGGAAACCAAGGAAATATAATTCCCACATTCACTTGATATATTCTGTTTATACCTCTGATCTTCACTTGACAAAATCAGACATCCTAGTACCACAGTTCATCTCATACGATGCTACAGCTTTCTCTTTTTGAAGCAACCCAAGCTTCCTCCTATATGCTTCCCTGTGCATTACATGTCCAAATTCTAATAACTTCAAGTGCCCACATTTGCCTAGGGCTTTAGTCATCAGTTAGTACTGCCGGTATGCTTTAATAACTATGATTTGGTCTACAGTCTTCATCATTTTGTAACTATCCAAGTACTCTTTCAGATGAAATAGCTTCTTTATGTTTATATTTGGCTTTCTTTTGTGCCCATGTTTATGTTTGAATGGGGGGTCCAGCTTATACTCGTTTCTAGTAATTGACAAAATGAAGGGAGAAAGTATGCGTGCCATAACACTAAAGCTACCCCACGGCAATTATTGAAAGATGTGCTTTCTGTGCCCGATTCCCTTTTTTGTGATCAATTTGATCTTTCTGTTTCAGCCCACAAGTCCTGCAAAGTTTTGTGACGAATGTGGTGCCCCCTACGTGAGGGAGACATCCAAATTCTGCTCTGAATGTGGTACTAAGAGGTTAGGAATCTGATGAACTGGCTTTTGTTATAAGAAATTACAATTTCTTAACTTCAGTTCTGTTGTAAATTATACGGGAAATGCAAGTTTCTTGGTCAGTACTTTGGCTTTTCTAATTATTGAGGAAGCTGTATTTTCCGGCTCTCAGCTGTTTTAGTTGTTGTACATATTTCTCCCATCTTTAGATTCATAAATATAATTTGATTTATGTATGGCACAAAATCTGCGTATATTCTCTTACTTTTCGTAGCAACCGTTAAGAACAATAAGCCATGGGAACCCCATGAAAGAGTACCTAGACAGACTCATGTGGTTGAAAGAAGAATAAAGGTCTTGCCACATCTTATCACCTACTCCATGTAAGCCCATGTTTGACTCAAAAACAAAACAATATTTTATCTGGGGTTTCTATTGTTGGTTTTCATCCTATGTTGCCCCTGTAGTTTTGTACTTCATATGAATAAATGACATTTGACCCTCATTTTGTGGTTTAATGTTGGTGTCTGTGTTCTTTTAGGCACCAACGATATGCAGTCTTTCTTGGGGGTGGTGCATTAAATTTAAAAATGTCTTTTAGCCAGTGATAAAATTGCTTTTGAATGCCAACTTGAGCCTTGTCGCAACTGTTTGGTGGAATTAGGTAAATATCTAGTAGCTTATAACTTTAAAAATGAATAATTGATATGCTATTCACAAAAACTTCATGAGTTATGAAATAATTGGTGTTAACCAAATGCACCTTCAGACTCTTGGAGTGGCTAGCAAGAGAGTGCTGGTTCTAGGCTTTGGACACCATCTGTGTCGTGTGACAGAACCCAAGGAGAAAAGAACGTGGCTAGCCTCTCCAAATCAATTCCCCTCAACCATGTGGCGTGAGGAACTCCTGTGACGACACACATATCAGTCTTAGCATTACCCTTTCATAAAATTATACAAAACTAAATAACAAAATTTGAATAAAACAAACAGAAAAATACAGAAACACATAATAAAAAAAAAATAAGATAAAAGATAAACTGAACTATTAGTGAGAGAAAAAAAAAAAAATATATAGAGAGAAGATGAAAGTGAAACAAAAAATATAAAATCAAAATTTTAAAAAAGAGATGCCCTAGGGCACAGCACTTAACCATACAAAAATTAAGCTTCCTTATGTCAACATGGCATTGCACTGTAATATATTAATTTTATAAATTATTAATCCGATGAAGATATATTAATTATTATTATAGAATCAATATTTATATTTATATTTATAATATTATTATTTTAATATTGTGCTTATTTTGATTAGAAGAATAAGGCAAATGGATGTAACATATTAAATAATTTCATAATATAAATATAAAGTATAATAATATATTTTTATTATAATTAAAAAATGTAATTGAATAATAATATGATAATAATATGTTTAATAATATATTATAATATAATATATATATCAAAAATATAATATATATTAATATAGATATAATATTAAATATAATAATGGTATAATATATGAATGGTATATTAACATATCAATTTTTCTGCTGAGTTGAGGGATATTTTTGTCCCCAAATCTAGTAGGATTATTATATAGGATTATCATGGTGCAATCCAGCATATACATGATTCTTAATCTTGAGATGATCACGTTATACTAAACACTCTTTTAGTTGTAACATTGAGATGAAGCTGATGTTTGCGGGCTGCTGTTAAAACGTTAAGTCCCACGGCAATAGGGGCCCAAGGGTTGAAATCGGATGGAAGCTTTTCATGTAAAACATTTTTCGGAGCAAGTAACGGCAACATGGGACATGAGTAGCTATACCGGAAGTTTGAGGGATCCGTGTTCTATGAGGAAATTGTAGAAGAATCTCATATGCCACGGCCTTATGGAGTTGACAACCAATGAAAAGGTTCGGCATTGACGGCTGAATGATCATGGCCAGATTTTACCCCACCCCCAACCCAAAAAAAAAGGGGGGAATCATGGCCAGAATTATTTAATCTGCCATACTCTTTCGACGGCCTACTTTTTAGTGGTCTTTTTCTCTGTTTTTTTTTTAATTTTAATATTTGTTTTGTAGTAAGCACTTCTGGTCTTTGGGCAAATTTATCAGAAGACTGAAATTGCAAAATTAGTGTCATTTATAGGGCAAGGTTCATTAAAATATATTACCTCGAGTGGTTCAATCATTATTTAATTGAGAATTTGAGATTGAAGGAGAACAATAATCGAAAAAATAGTGCTTGCTATATCAAGTTCTTGAGTTATTTGATTCCTAAATATTATAACTAAGCATAAATTTCAGTCGTTTATTTTGGCTTCCGCCCAGTCTCATCACTGTTGTGATTCTATGGGATGCTACATTGTATTAAAAATTGGATGGTTCTGAGCAGACATGGGTTAGATTGGATGGTTATAATTATAATCATGGTCTTTTACTTTCTTTTGTTAAAAAAGAGGTGAACAAAATCAAGATGAGCGAATCTAAACACCAAATGCACGACAATGTACGGTATTCTACTAAGAAAATTTCATCATTGAACAGAGAAATCAAGGCACGTTTGTTTGCAGAGAATTTATGGCAAAGGAAAAGAAAAGGTAAAGCTTTCGCATGGAAAAGAAAAAAAGTTCTCCGAATGGTGAAGAGGGAACAAAGTGGCAACGGAACCACGTGAGAAAACATTCGGTATCACTGCTAGAAAGATCTTTCCAGAGCTGGTATTCCATTTGTCTTGGGCACAGAAGCACAACAGCTCGCCAGATCACTTTGCGGGCCCGCTTTAAAAAAACACCATCAGCAGTGCAAACAAATGAAAAATAATATTCAGCATCAAAAAATGGATGTTGTAACCACTATCTGAACTTAGATAGACAGCTTTGATCCTCCTATAATTATGTTGACATCATAAAGAAGCGAACGTACAATGCTATTCAGTCAAACTGAGAACCGGAAGGCGACTTCAAAAGGGAGAACGTGCAACATCTGATGGTGCGGACCTTCCGGTATTATCATGTCAGCAGCAAGCAACTTTCACTTTGATATGCCGGAATTCCTAGATTATGCATTGATTTCTCAAGAATAATATGCCTTTGAGTTCAACAAGTAACACAATCTGCTTAGAATTTAATATCACGTTTAAACATTTTAAAACTCTCAAAGCTATATATCATCATGTTAACATCCCACTTGCATCACAGGACAGAACTTCAGCTTTCTGACAGCCTTCAATACTCCCTCCCACAATTGGCATCCCCGCAACTGAAGCTTTATGGTACATCTCAAAATGCAGCAATGAATTTTTGGATCTTTGCTTGTGCTCGCTCCTTCTCTTCAGGTCCATCCACATCTCCAATATTATCATGATATTCCTACAATATAAGGCAGTTGCCGCTGACTTATAATCCAATCCCTTGACACTAACCAAATTAAGCCATCATATATAAATGCAGAGCACATTAGTGAGTAGTAGATGAGAAATTTGTCCGGCTTTTCAGAAAAAAGAAGAAGAAGAAGCATACATTAACTTTTTGGACACCAAGAATGACAAACTGAAACAGCTCTAATATCTGACCAAGTGCACTGTTCTATACAAAAGTGATTCTATAGTCATTCATACAGAAAAGCTGTAGCTTTTGCCTCCATGAAATTCAGTTTACAGGATGCAGCTCCTACTTTAGTACCATTTCCTCTCCATTTTATTCAGCCAAAACGTTGCTTTCTGAATGCTTCAACTTAATTTAATGGCTACACAAGGGCCTTGCATGCAAAAAGGGGGAGAATCAGAATAGTGTTGAGTGTGATACCCACAATCATCCATAAGATGCTCCTCTCATATTATCACATGCGTCATTCATGCCTCATGTAATTTATACCATACAAATGCAAATAATAGACTCCAATCTTATACAACAACTTTTGGCTAAGGGCGGTGCGTGCAAAGAGGGGGAGACATCAGAACGGTGCCGAGTGTGATACCCACAATCATCCATAAAATACTCCTCTCATATTATCACATGCATCATTCATGCCCTCATGCTATTTATGCTATACATATGCAAATACTAAAGATTAATCTCCAACCCAACTGCAACATTACGTATCAGGCACTCCAATCTTACCTAACACTTTCAGATATTGGCATGCTCTTTGACCCAAGGGCATCACATGTACATACTTGTATTTCCCTAAAGAGAAAACAGTGTTCTAACACAATAATTTATCAAATCGTATGAAAAAAACCAAAATTTAGATTCTCAAGCTCCAGTCTACAAGAACAGACAGAAGAAAGAGGAGTGCCGGAATAGTTATTCCTGTTCTTGGGTCATGCACCATATCTCCTTTTTTTAAAAAAAATAAAAATAAAAATAAACACAAAAGAACTTCACCATTACATCCATGAGACTAACAGAAAGTGAGTTGAAAATTATTCTGTAAAGTTGTCACACTGTTGTATGTGAAAGTTATAATGTCATTCGAATGATACAAAAGAAAGCTGAAATTTAGTCAACTAAAAGTCCATAAACTGAAATTAACTAGCAGGAACTTTCACTTCAGAAAACATATCGAAGTTATTAGTTACAGCCCTAATAGATCAGCACACAAAAAATCAATGTAATTCTGATTTGGCAGAAGTGATTAAATAAAAGGCTTTTTCCAAGAATGCATACCTGAAGTATATCCTTCACATCCTTCCTTGTCAATCTCTGCTGTCTAAGTAGTAGTTCTATTCTTGCCCTAATGCGTGGGTGCCTACATACAACCACCAGCTAACATTAAGACTAGGCCATTGTTTCAGAATTAATTGATCAAATAAAAGCTGCTTGAGATCTACTTACTCAGAACACCAGAGATGACCCAGAATAACCGCAATCAACTGGAAACCAGGAAAAGTGACTCACTTAAAAAGATGAACGCATAAATCCATGAAACCATTGCGAAAAATAACAGCAGTGTGCTATCATAACATAATGCTTACTTGAAGAGTAAAGAGCCCAGCTTCCAGTTTTCGATTGTAATGCTCTTCTTCATCCAACTATGAACATAAAGAGTGACCAGATATTACGCTTAACCCTAGGTAATAAGTTGATTGAAATTTTAAATTGAGATGAGATAGTGACCTCCAAATCATCCAATTCAAGTCTACTAAGTCGTTCGGACTCGGCTTTAACTCTGTTAGAATACCTGAATTATGACAGTTGATCATATGCGAGAAGCAACAAGTTGTAACATCAGTATCAAGAAATCAAACTCAAGCAACAAGGCAACAAACATTCTATATAGAAGTCAGCAGGATTTCAGAATTTTACCGCATATAGAGTTCCATCAGTCGGTCTATTTTTTCACATTCATTTTCTACAAATTTGCTTAACAATCTGTCTCTTCTTGAACCTCTCAAAATTCCACCTAATGGAAAATTACCACATACCAGGACATAAGTGAGATAAACTGGATAAATAAGAATTTTGAAATTTAAACAATACATTAATGACTAAATTAAATCAATTTTCTAAATATCAACAAACCAATAACTGAAAGAATCTTAAAGCAGATCATACTACTGTAATCAACTAATTTATTTCCTCTAGGCTAACAAGTTAAGAGATGAGACTAGTGTACGGACTGTTGCATTTTATTTAACTCACAATGTGTCCCATATACAGATGAATAGCCGTGCCAGAGGAGGAGTGGGGGGAAAAAAAAATGCCAGCTTCAGGTAGTAGGTAGAGGTGCAGGAATATGGAGCATAGTCATAGAAGATGATAGGAAGTTAAAGTGTCTAAGCATTATAATCTCAGTAGTAAATTGATTTACCAGAGAAATTAATTTACTTGTATTCAATCGGGTAAAAAAAAAAAAAAAAAGGAATAGGAGCCCAGATTGATTGAAATAACCAGAAGGCTTAGAAGCATGGTAGCGGACATTGGTGAAGCAGAACTGAGGTGGAAACTCCCTGAAACAAGGGGATAGAATTTGCTGCTTCTACAAAAAAGTTTGAACCAAGAAAACTTTCCTATAGCTTAAGCAGCAACCTTATCCCAGCTTCAAAGGCCAGTTTTATTAACCAAAGCATGATCCACCAAAGTTTGAGAATGTAATTATTATTATTGGCACTTAACCTGTGTCAAACCCCTATAAATTGGTATTTGAATTATGTATGGAGCAACTGTGAGTTCTTCTGAAGCTTCAATACATAATGAAGGAGAACCCTCTAACATGAAACAAGAATAATTTATATTTATATATAAATATATAAAAAAAAGAAAAAGGAATAATGTTATGTAGAAATCAAGTTTAGAATGATGATAAATGATAAGAGAATAAAAAAGTGTTTGACATAAAATAGCTAGTGTTTCACACATGCAATGCAGGTGGATTAAGAAAGAATGGCGGTGATTCTATTTGATGGAATAGGAGATAAAGATTGCACAAGATATAGCTCTAACCCTTTGTTTGGTATGAAGGATGGATTGGAAGATGGATGAGGGAGAGGATGGATGGGTCTTCCATCCATCTACCCATATATTTGGTGAAATATGGAAGGATGGATAAGAATGATTTCCTCCTTTTATTTGGTATAGAAGGAATGTAAAGAAGCATGGATGATATTTGTATGACATTTTTACTAAACCACCTTTTAATAAAAAAAGATGGAGCATGGAACTCTGGTCTTTTGTCAAAAAATTAGTAAGGAGTAATTTTGTCAACACAACAACCCATCCCTCACATGCTCCATCTATCCTTCCTTGGGAGGATGTAAAAGGGTGGGTCAAGATGGATAGACAATCCCTTCTTTTCATCTATCCTTCCTAAAATTTTTTGAACTAAACAGTGGATGGGAGCCATCGATCCTTCCAACCCTATCCAGCCTCCCTCTCATGACCCTAACCAAACACACGGTAAGAGAGATTATGTGAGGTACAAATAGCTGCATTTAACTTTCCCACCTTGAGTTGGACTCCCATGCTCCGCACACCTAAACTCACACTCCCACGCACTACTTAATTATGTCAATGAGATTCTTACCCATGTTAGGGTTACAAATCATGCTCCTCAACCACCCGCCACAGGGTATACCTCATCCCCCCACCCTACCCACCCTTTTTTCTCTATAAGACCCTAACATCTTCCGCTCTCCCCTCCATGCTCCATTTCCAGCTGAGACCTCTTGCCCAACAGGACCAAACTGCACCTCCCCCCCCACATGCACCACATCCCCATGCATCACCATACTCGACCACTGTTGGGGTTGAGATTCAGATCAAATGGGTGTTGACCAGATTTAACAAATTTCTATTTTCAACATACAATGTTGTCAGAAAACCCGGCTTTGGTTGGGTATAAGACAGATCATAGATGAACAACTATAATTACAGATTGTTGAACTTGGATTTGACTTGGACCCAACCATTTGCCACTGCAATATATGAAATACATACATACACATAGTTAATTAATTAATTATGGGAGTAACTTTGATCCATAAAGACAACCCATATTGATCAGATAAGGCTTTGCTTATCAGATAGACTTATTATTCACATACATACAAAATTTTCTCTCATTTTGCATCAAACATAACAATTACTTTGCTTATCTGATATACTTATTAATCAGCACCAATTATTTACACAAAATAACTTAGTCCACCTTCATCTTCATCAAGATCAACAATATGGTATAGCACACACTTGGTTCCACAAGTTGAATATGCAGTTATAAACAAATAAACTAGCAAATTAAAAACACATGACATCTAACATACACAATAAGAACAAATTCAAAATTCTAGAATCCACTTGCCTTACCAAATAATGATGCAATCAGTGAAATCAGTCGCTCTTCTAACTCCTCTTGGTAGCTCTCTTTCTTATTTTTCCTGCTCATCGGAATCTAAATAGTATATAAAATTAAAAAAAGGATGCATTAATGAATACGATATGCAAACAACGCAGACAAACTAATGCATGAAAAGAATAAGGGTGTGATCAATTTAAAAAGTACTATGAACTCATTTCTGGTTAAGTTTAACACAGACAAACAAGGGGCACAGTCCAACAAACAGCAATGTGAAAAAAACCCAGAAGATCATCCTGCTTTTAAAAGGAAATAAAACACTCACATGGAACATAAATATTAAATATCAACAAATACAGATGGCATTCATCAGAAAGAGCCAGAAATGATATCATTTTTCTGCCAAGACAAACCACATAACTCTAAATACAAATATGTCACAATCTATCCATCCAATGCTGAAGGAATGAATTTGACTAACTCATCTTAGAGTCTGTTGGCAACTCAAAATCATTATGGAAATTATAGACTTGTTTGCATTATAACAATTACTCTCATCATGAGAAACATCAATCATAGAAACTAACTTTACAAATCCATGGCCTTAATCATCTTTATTTTGATGCTTCCTCACAATCTAAAGCCTCTCTATATATCATACTCTCCTACAGTCCATGGTTTAATTACACCTCAGAAAAAGTCATGATGGACACTCATAGAGGGGAGAATCCCTCAAGAGCAGCCAATAACAAGATCTGATCTGCCGAAGGGGCTTGGGTATTGTTCACGAACTAAAGCTCACTAGGATCCACTTCTACCCCTTATGAAACATCATGGATTAAAAATTTGGGCTTTCGATAATGATTTTGAGCACCAACGTGAGCCTATATATTTGAAAACCACAGAGTCCCCGAAAATAATACACAAGCTGCTTTTTCTTGTTACTATCCAAATTCTAAGCAATCCTAAAGAATCTCAGCACATGACCTAGGTTGACCACCCCGGCCTATGCCTAAGGGAAAGTTTTTCTTTTGGCGAGGTTAGAAGTTCCATAACTGATGCTAGTGGCATTGGATTTCTCCCATGCGAGTCCGTTATTACTTTCTTATCCATTTTCTTTTTTATTCTTATTTATGCTATCTCACTTCGCATGACAGTTAAACATAGATCTGTCCTGAAACTAGACACACTTTAAATCTGCATTCTGATCACATCACCACCCTTCTAACAATATCTTACCTTCAAAGATGCTGAATTCATTAACCTTAGAGATACTAATAGAATAATGTCACCCCTCTTTTGCATTGGAAAATCAGTCTTATTGTTTGAATTAGTTCTATAAACAAATTTCACAGCAAAGCCCTGAATCCTTAACATGGAAGCATAGGGCCATAATTACATCAAAGTGCTATTGAAGCATTTCAATACATCCATCATGTTTCTTGTCCAATGTCCCATGCAAGTATCAAGTGGCGTTAAATGCACTTGTCGAAACCATCAAGAAGCTACAAGGTGAAGTTATGTAATTGAAATGATAAGACAAGAAAATAAATATCCCCCTTCAGAAGAACTCGATGAGGATGGAGTCACCGAAATAGAAGCCACACAACGCCGGCAAGAACATTATTCTTACAACTTGCCAACCCAATGGTGCAACAGAAAACCAATCATCTAAAGAAATTCTTTCCTTGCCATCATCTTTTAAACCAAGGCATTTGGTACCTTATAGTTGTGCTATTGGTCAGCCTCTTTTTGTATGGGCAGTTGACTTTTTTTTATTAAAAAAAAAAAGTACTAATAATGATGCTTACATAGCAAGGAGTAATTATCAATCTTTACAGAAGATAATATAATAATGTGAAATTTTGGAGGATATCTTGGCCTTGGATCTGAAAATTTTGATTGACAACATGTCCCTTTCTACAGAACATCGCCAAGGGGTCACCAATATGATATAAGCAATTTACAAATGGGTTATCTCAAGCCACAAGAAGCTATGCACAACTAAATATCAATTTTGAGAGGAAAAGGCAGCGGGATTAGATATATGGACCTTCGTGTAAAGATAAACCCCACTACTATTTATCCAACTATAAGAATTCTCAATTGCTGAAATTTAAACAGAAAAACTGACAGTCCATCTTACGATATTGAGTTTTTTTTTTCCCAATTATCATTGGAGCTAAAGGCGACAAGTCTAACAGAGTCCCCATTATGAATAACTGCTTCTTGAGTCTTATTTCATCACCATTTTCCTCGAAAGGCTATTTTCAACTATTGCTTTACTGGTTTCATAAGCAGTAGTTCACTTATGACTCAACCACCAAAAGGCAGCTAAATTAAGATATACAGTTGAACCCCAAAACAGAAATCCACAACTAAACCAAAATCTAAAGTTTCAGATTTTCAGCAGAGACTAACTATAGGAATTAAAATTATCATATATACAGACAATTTCAGCTAATATTTGCTTATTAGTGAGAAACTCAAACTTGTGAGTTTTGCAAAGATCCAGAATCATTGTGGCTTTAGGTCCCCCCCCCCAACCCCACAAAAAGAAAAAAAAATGCAGAAGCAAATTTTTGACATAAGCTCTACAGTCTTAATGCTCATATCTCATGAATATGTAAATAGTCATACATTAGATTGCTATCAAAAAAATATAATGATCCATTACATTTTCAGACCACAAATCAAGCTTTATTTAGCTTTTCATTTTAAAAACTTATTCAGTTTTAAATAATTTTAGCATGCAACTACTGACACTGCACATCAACCAGGCCCAAAAATTGAAATGACATCTGTTGCGGCCAATCGCCTCGTCGTCCGATCGCCGGGGAACGTGCACCTGCAAAAACGAGAAGTCCACACTGACCGGAGGCGGCTCCGGCGGGGACCCTCCGACGGTCAAGTCAGAGAGGTGACTGGGCAACAGTGAAATGTAGACAGAAAGCTCGATCGAGGGAGAGAGAGAGAGAGAGAGAGGAGCGAGCCTGTGATTTCGAAGTCGAGAAGTGGGGGCGATTGAGCGGATCCCTTGCACTGTTGCCTTCCCCGGTTTATATAGTGGAGCACGGTATGGCGCCGTCATTAATGGCGCAGACAAGTGAGGAACTGTCAACTCACTGTAGACTGTCAGAGTCGCCGTGAAAGTGTCACGTCGCCGTATGGCCGTCAAATCTCCAGGGTTGACAATGCCCTAGGCGGGACAATGCCCCTAAATAGCCGTGCCGCATGTCGCTGTCAGAGCTGATAAGGTCTGACGGCTGTACGGCGATTGGAGGAGCCGACCGACCCTAAGTCGGTGGCCAGCTGAATGGCGTCGGGCCCCTCCGACGGTCGGCGAGTCTTTCGTGAGTCGGCCATCGGACCTCTGGGTTCGGTCGGTCGAAAAAAGTGCGCCCGACATATCCTCAGTTGGTCGTGAGCCGATAACTAGCCGGTGATGGCATCCGTCAGTCGGTCGCTCCGACCACCAATCGGTCGGTCCGGCCGTCAGTCGGTCGGTCGGGCCGTCAGTCGGTCGGGCCGCCAGTCGGTTGGTCGGGCCGTCAGTCGGTCGGGCCGCCAGTCGGTCGGTCCTTCCGGCCGTCGGCCGGTCGGTCGGTGGGTATCCCCCAACAGTTGCCCCCCTCCACTCCTAAGTCGGATGGTGAGCTGGCCGATGCTTTCATTCGGGCAGCAATCCTGGGCGACTGGGAGTGGATTTGTCGTATGCACAGATCCGACCGTACCGCCGGCCGATCCGATGTCAGACGTCTCATAAATGCCAAGCAATCTGGACGTCTAGTCGGTGTCAGAAGTCACGTCGGCGTCAGGTGTCAGACGTCGCGTCTTGTCGTCGTCAGACGTTACGTCGGTGTCAGAAGATCGGGCGCCGGACGATACGGTGTCAGACGACCGAATATTCGGCGCCGATCGCGGGAGTGTGGGGCGCTGTCAGGCGTCCCATCGGGAACGCGAATCGGCGCGGGCGCATAAATGCGGAACCGCGCCCGCGCGTGCCGCGTGTCGAAGGTGGTTGGCCGGCGCCCCCCGCATTTAATATGGGCGGTGCGGCCGTCCTGGGACGGGGCGCGCCGAATCCTCAGCCACCCGGAGGCCGCCACGCGTCGCGCATCCATGGAGCTTCGATCGGCGCGGAGTCATCTTGGCCGTCGGTCGGGCCTATATATATAGGACCCCTCGGACTCAAGACCCCACCACTGCCATTTTGCTGCCGAAACTCTGTCCGGGCGATTTCTCAGTCGTCGCGGGCAGAGCTTTCTTGCTTCCAGAAGAGCTCCTCCGGTTCGTGGTCCGTCTTCGTCCTCCTCACCTTCTTCTTTTCCTCCGTTTCTTCTTTTCTGTTTCTTCCTCCTTCGGTTCCGATGCAATGGCCAGGAATCCGACTCAGGGAGCTCGGTCGGGGAACCCGACTGACGACTCCCGCTCGACTCCGGAAGATGAGGTTTCCTCGCTTTCGGGGCCGAATGTTGATCGGCTTCGGGAGCAATATTGCATCCCGGAGCAGTTTCAACTGTCCGCCCCAGGGGCCAGCGGTCGGGTTGACAGCCCGCCGCCTGGTCAGCTGGCGCTGTATGTCGAGGACCTCCGCGCAGGTCTTCGGCTCCCGATTCCGGAGTTCGTCCGGAATCTTCTGAACTATTACGGACTCTGTCCGGCGCAGCTAGCGCCGAACTCAGTCCGTCTCATCATCAGTTTTGCTTTGTTGTGTCGGCTCTTGCCGACCAACCCTCGTATTTCTCTCTTCCGGGCCTTCTTTGTGCTCCGACCCCACCCTAAAGCCCGAGGGTGGTGGCTCTTCAACCCCCGGAAGGGTCTTTCCTTCATCACCGGTCTTCCATCGTCTATTCATGGGTGGAAGAACCAATTCTTCTTTGTTTCTTCTCCATCTTCTTGGAGCTTTCCTTCTCACTGGGGCGTGCCCCGAACCGAAGCCAATGACAACAGTCGGGTGGAAGCGGACGACCGGGAGGACTTCCACCGACTGAAAGATATGTCGGTCCCGAAGCAGAGGGAGCTTGTTACCGAACAAGCTCTCTATGACGCCGACCTAAGCTTGGTCCCCCGACTAGGTATCGTCCGATTTTCCGGTCCCCTTTTCATCCGACCCTTAGTCCGGTCCTTTAGCTAACACCTTTATCGGTATTGCAGGGACACCCCCAAGAATGCGGCTGACAGACGTGGAGATTCGGCAGTTCGCGACGAGGAAGAGGCCAGCGTCGGGGGCCGGACCTTCGCGCCCCCCGAAGAAGCCTGCTCCAGCGGCGCCGGTCATCGAAGCGTCGGTGACCGATCAATCCGAGCCCGTCATCGCGCTCGCGGCTCCGACGGCTCGCGCGGAGGAGAGGCCGATGGAAGAGGTGGCCGAAAGAACATCGGCGGCATCACCGGGCGTGGTGGAGCCGGATGTAGTTCGGGAAACCGAACATCACCCGGCGGCGTCGGTGGCCGCAGCGGGGGGTGCTGGCTCTACTTCGAGCATCCCCTCGCTGCCGGTCCCGTCGGTCGGGGCAGCTGATCGAGGGAAAGCCCCGATGGAGCCCGCGGACGAGACAAGGTCGGGGAGCCGATCTGTGCCGCCCAGCGCACAGTACCCCGAAGGCGCGTCGGCGTTGGCCGACCACAACCTGGCGAGGAGGTTGTGCCAGGGGATTCTTCTTCCGGCCGACGTTGAGTCGCTGAGATCTCGACAGGTAACCGAGATGCTGTCCAGGTTCTATCCGACTATGGTCGAGGTAAGCTTCGCATCATCTTCTCTTTCCCTTAGAAATTTTTCTTGTTATGTGATCCTGACGAAGCCTTTTCAATCGGCAGCTGATCTATACAATGTCGGAACTGGAAGCCGGGTACCGAAGGTTCGGCAATGTCCGGGCCGCTTATAAGGAGAGGTCGGCGGCGGCTGAAGCCGAGAGGGCGATGTTGGCCGACCACCTTCAGCAATCGGCCGACCGGGAGGCCAAGTTAGTAGACGAGGTCTCCCGGCTGGGGTCCGAACTTAGGTCGGCCAAGAAGGAGGCCAGACATAAGGGTCGGGCCGTGCGTCGTCTTCGGCGCGAACGGGACGGCGCCACCGTCGAACTCCAAGGCGAGCGGGAGCAACTTCGGGTGAGCCTGGAGAATCTCGCCAAGGCCGAGGAGGAACTTTCGATCGCCCAAGCCGACGCCGACATAGCAAAGGCGGAGGCGGAGTCGGCGAAGGAAGCGCTCGGCCGGGCGGAGGAAGAGGCAAGGTCGGCGCGGGAGTCGGCCGACCGGACGGTTGAAGACTTCAGGGTCTCCGACCAATATCGGGAGGAGATGCTCGAGTCGGGTTTCGCCTCGTACCGAGTGGGGTACGAGGATGGTCGGGAGGCAGTCCGGGCCTTGTATCCGGAGCTCGACCTTAGCAGCATCGTCCCACCGGGGGCCGAGGAGGAAGCCACCGAGGAGATGGCCGACCAGCCGTCGGGAGGCGTAGCTGCTGCGGAGGAAGTCGTCCCGGAGGAAGCGGCGCCGGCTGCCAGTCCCCCGCCGACCGAAGGACCGACTGCAGCCGTCGGGCCGACCCCGCTTATGGCCGACACACCTGTCATCCCCGATCTCCCGTCGGTCGAGGAGATCGACTCAGATGGGTGATCGGGTCGTACCGACTTCCCTTTGCTTTTCTGTTTTTTGAAATACATGTAATCGGGCTTCGGCCCGACTTTGTACTTTGTGAATGAAAATTTTGAATGAAAATTTCTTCTGTTTTCCCTTTGTCTCCTTCTTCCAGTTGAATGCCTTAGTGAGTCATTAACTTGTGTAAGTCGCTAACTCACATAAGTCGGTAGGACGTTCGACAACTCGTGCCGCTACGAAGGAAGGGTAAGTCCCGACTTTGGGTCGGCTTCTGATAGTCGAACTCATCAGTCGGGCGCGTCTTGTTGAGTCGGGAGCTGACCGAACCTGGTAAAGGTTCGGTAGTCGGGCTTCCATAGACGCGTTCGGTCGAATGTTGTCCGGCGCAGTGTCGGGGGAACGATAATAAGTCGGATCCCCATGCTCTTGCGTCGGGTATTCGTTCTGTATCTTTCGACACACGGTAGTAAGCCGGGTGTCGTCCAGCCGGCCGTATGTCGGTCGGCAAGTCGTGGATGCGACTAAGGTCGCGTTGTGCGATAGACGGTGGTAAGCCGAATATCCTTCGACCGGCCGTAGCCAGGTCGGAAGTCGCGACGTCAGTCGCGTAGGCTCTTCGCCTATCTTCGGTCGGGGCCCGATCGATTTGTCAGCCGATGGTTTGGCCCGAAAGTTTGACCGTAGGAGGAATGCCAACTCCTGTCCATGAGGGTGCATCGGTCCTTGTAAGGGTCCGACACATCGTCGAAGGAGTGTCAACTCCCGTCCATAAGAGTTCATCGGTCCTTGTAAGGGTCCGATGGATCACCGGCGATAAGGCCGTCGGTTCCCGGAGGACACTAAGTCCATATCGTCATGTCGGGGCTTGACCTTGATGAGCACCGATCATTAGTCGAAGAGTTAAAACTCCGAACTTTCAAACTGAGTTTGTATTCCGACTATTGAATTACAAAATTCACTGGTAATACAGCTTTAAGTTGTCGGCGTTCCAAGTTCGGGGAATGGACTTCCCCTCAAGGGTCTCCAGTCGGTAGGCTCTCGGACCGTAGGTATCTGCTACCTTGTAGGGTCCTTCCCAATTGGGGGTCAGCTTCCCTTGGTCTAAGGGCTTCGACACTTCTGCCTTCCTCAAGACCAGGTCGCCAGGCCTGAAAAGCTTCGGTCTGACCTTGGCGTTGTAATACCGAGCGACCCTATGTCGGTACGAAGCCATGCGAATTTGGGCCTCGTCCCGCAGTTCGGGGAGGAGGTCTAGGTCGGCCCTCCGACTCTCGGAGTTGTCCGGCTCTTGGTACCGCTCGACCCTTGAAGATGGCAGACCAATCTCGAGCGGGATCATGGCCTCCGTCCCATAGGCCAAACTGAAAGGCGACTCCCCGATCGGAACGCGGGGGGTCGTTCGGTAAGCCCACAGAACGGAGCCCAGCTCGTCGACCCAGAGACCTTTGGCTTCGTTTAGTCGGGTCTTGAGTCCGTGGAGCAAGGTTCGGTTGGTCACCTCGACCTCGCCGTTGGACTGGGGGTGCCCGACCGAAGTCAGTCGGTGCCTGATGTGGAACCTGGCGCAGAAGTCTCTGAAGTCCTGGTTGTCGAATTGCCGTCCGTTGTCGGTGATGATCGCATGCGGCAACCCGAACCTGAAGATGATGGACTTTTGGATGAAGTCCTCCATCTTCCGCTCGGTGATCTGCGCCAGAGGCTCAGCCTCCACCCATTTGGTAAAGTAGTCGATGGCGACAACGATGAACTTCCTCTGGCCCGACGCTGGTGGGAATGGACCGAGAATGTCGACTCCCCACTGGGCGAAGGGCCACGGAGCGACAATAGGAAATATTTGGCTGGCCGGTAGGTGTTGGATGTTTGCGTACTTTTGACATGGCTCGCACCTCCGGACCAACTCGGCTGCATCCCTCTTCATGGTAGGCCAGTAATAACCCTGTCGCAGGACCTTGTAGGCCAGGGACTTGCCCCCCAAATGGTTCCCGCAAATTCCTTCGTGAACCTCTCGGAGAGCATAGTCGGCGTCGGTCGGTCCCAAACACCTAAGCAGGGGAAGGGAGAACGACCTCTTGTAGAGTCGGCCGTCCATGATGACATATTGTGAGGTCGACCATCGGAGTCGCTTGGCCTCTGCAGGATCTTCGAGACTGATCCCGTCGGTCAGGTACCGGACGATCGGGTCCATCCAACTTGGTTCGGACGTTAGCTGCTGTACTTCTTCGACCCGATCGATGCTCGGCTGCTCGAGGTTTTCCACGAACGTCCGACCCAAAGAGTCGAAGGCCGAAGTCGCCAGTCTAAAGAGTGCGTCGGCGCGGGCGTTCTCTGACCTTGGGATGTGGAAAATTTCGAAATACTTGAGGCGTGCCACAAGGTCCTTCACTTTCTGAAGGTACTTGACCATGGTCGGATCCCGCGCCTCGAATTCGCCCTTGACCTGCCCTACGATCAGCTGAGAGTCGGAGAATGCCCAGAGGCTGTCGACGCCCAGCTCCCTTGCCATCCTCAAGCCGGCGAGGAGTGCCTCGTATTCGGCTTGATTGTTGGAGGCCTTGAAGTCGAACCGGAGGACGTACTCGGTGACCACCCCATCCGAATTCGTGAGCAGGAGCCCGGCCCCGCTTCCCTGAGCGTTTGAGGCTCCGTCGATGTGGAGTACCCAGGTGGAGATCGGGTCTGGCTCAGAGACCGCATCTCGTCCTGGGTCTTCAGCTCCCGACCCTTGGTCGGTTGTCGGGCATTCAGCGATGAAGTCGGCCAAGACCTGAGCTTTCAGGGCAGGCCTTGGTCGGTACTGAATGTCGAACTCGCTGAGCTTCATCGCCCACTTCGCGAGTCGTCCAGATGTGTCGGGTCGGCGCAGTATCGCCCTCAGGGGCTGGTTGGTAAGCACCACTATGGCGTGGGCCTGGAAGTATGGACGAAGTCGTTGCGCGGAGACGGTCAGGGCAAAAATCATCTTTTCCGTCTCCGAGTATCTGGCCTCTGCGCCGTGGAGCACCTTGCTGGTGTAGTAGATAGGCTGATGGGTTCGGCACTCGTTTTCTCGGACGAGCACCGAACTGATCGCCTCAGAAGATGTGGCCAAATAGAGATACAGGGTTTCCCCGACCTGCGGCTTTACGAGCAGCGGTGGGGAAGCCAAGTATCTCTTCAGGTCTTCGAAGGCCTGTTGGCACTCATCCGACCAAGAAAATCCATTTGCGTGACGCAAAGTTTTGAAGAACGGGAGGCACCTTTCAACTGATCGAGAAATGAATCGGCTAAGAGCGACAATTTTTCCGTTCAGCTGTTGGACCTCCTTCTTGATGTTCGGATGACGCATGTCGAGGATTGCCTTTATTTTCTCAGAGTTGGCCTCAATCCCTCTCTGAGAAACGAGGAATCCGAGGAACTTCCTTGAGGTCACCCCAAAAGCACACTTGGTCGGGTTGAGCTTCACTCGGTGTCGTCGAAGGGTGTGAAAGGTCTCCTCGAGATCCTGAACATGGTCTGGGATCTGCGTGCTTTTCACCAGCATGTCGTCCACGTATACCTCCATGTTGCGCCCGATCTGGTCTTTGAAGACCTTATTGACGAGTCGCTGGTAGGTGACGCCGGCGTTCTTCAGTCCGAAGGGCATCACCCGATAACAGTAAAGGCCCTTGGGAGTCACGAACGCGGTGTGCTCCTCGTTTTCAGGCGCCATCCGGATCTGGTTGTATCCGGCGAAGGCGTCCATAAAGCTGAGCAATCGAAATCCGGACGTTGCATCCACCAGCTGGTCGATCTTGGGAAGCGGGAAGCTATCTTTTGGGCAGGCTCGGTTGAGGTCGGTGTAGTCGATGCAGATCCTCCACTTTCCGTTGGCTTTTTTGACCATGACAACATTGGCGAGCCAATCGGGATACGTGGATTCTCGGATGAAGCCGGCTTCGAGTAGCTTGTCCACTTCTTCGTCGATGGCCCTCTGCTTTTCTAGAGCGAAGGACCTTTTCTTCTGCCTCACCGGTCTCATCGTCGGGTCGATGTTGAGTCAGTGGGTTATGGTTTCTAGGGGGATGCCCGACATATCTGCTGCCGACCAAGCAAATATGTCGGCATTGGCCGTCAGCAGCTCCGTCAGTCGGCGTCGTTCGGTGTCGGGCAATTGAGACCCGACCCAAACTTTTCTGTCGGGATTTCCTCCTATCGGGATCGCCTCGAGCTGCTCGGCCGGCGAACCTCGTTCTTCCTCCTCCCGTTGGTCCAGCTTGTCGATCGTCAGAGAACCCCTCGACTCGTCGCTTTGAGCGAAGATTTGAAAGCATCGTCGGGCGAGCTGTTGATCTCCGCGCATCTCTCCGATTCCGTTTTTGGTCGGGAACCGAACAAGGAGATGGTACGTCGAGACAATCGCCTTGAGGGCGTTCAATCCGGGTCGTCCAAGTATGGCGTTGTAAGCCGAAGGAACTTGGACGACCGCGAAAGTTAGGTGGACCGTGCTTTGCCGAGGTTCGGTGCCGGCCGTCACGGACAGGGTAATTTCTCCCTCTGTCGTGACAGCGTCTCCGGCAAAGCCGATCAGGGGCACAGAGACCCTCTTAAGTCGGTCAGTTGACAGTCGCATTCGGGAAAAGGTCGAGTAAAACAAAACATTTGTCGAACTTCCATTATCAACAAAAATTTGTTTTACATCATAATTTGTTATTGTCGCCGACACAACAACAGCATCGTCGTGGGGAGTTTGGATGCCCCGAACGTCGTCTTCCGTAAAGGTGATTACGTCGTCCGGACGCGGCTTTTTCGTCGGCTCCCCTCCCGTAGACGTCCCCGGGCCCAGCCGCTTGGAGATCATGTTGATGACTCCGGCCGTCGGCTGATTGTTCGCCGCTTCTTCAGTCGGCTGGGGTCGTCGATCAGCAACTGGTTGGGTCGGCGGACCCTTCCAAAATTTGCCGAGATACCCCCGGCGGATGAGAGCCTCGATCTCATCCTTCAGCTGGATGCACCGCTCGGTGTCGTGGCCGTGACTTCGATGAAATCGGCAGTACTTCCGACGGTCGAGGCCTTTTGCCTTCAGAGGCGGAGGCCGTCGCAGGTATTCCTCCCCCTCGATCTCCATTAGGATCTGTGCACGAGGAGCGGAGAGAGGAGTGTAGGAGCCATACCTGGGGCGTGCCGGCCTCGGAGTCTGTTGCCAGGGTGACTTTTGGATTCGTCGGGGTGGCGAGGCCCGACTATCGGTCGGGGGCCTACTTGGTTCGGCGGGCTCCCGACCTTTTCTCCGCTTCTCTTTCGGTCCTCTGAGCTCGGCCAAGCGTCGGTCGGACGCCCCTTCGTCCGCGCGCATATACTTGTACGCGCGCTCCAATAGCTCGGCATATGTCCGGGGGAGGGTCTTGTCCAGAGAATAGGTGAATCGGGACGCCCTCAGGCCCCGCTTCATGGCTGAAACAGCCATGTCTTCGTTGAGGTCCCGGACCTCAAGCGTGGCCGCGTTGAATCGCGCCACGAAGTGTCAGAGCATCTCGTTTTCCCCCTGCTTGAGGGAGAAAAGGCTGTCCGACGTTCGCGGCGGCTTTCGGCTGGTGCTGAAATGGACCACGAACGAGTGCTCGAGCTGCCCGAAGGAGTGGATACTTCCCGATCGGAGACCGGAGTACCAGGCCCTGGCAGTCTTGCGGAGCGTGGCGGAGAAGCCGATGCAAAAAAAAGCGTCGGTTGCCCCTTGGATCGTCATGAGAGCTTTATAGCTCTCGAGGTGGTCGACTGGGTCGGTGGAGCCGTCGTATGGCTCCACGTGCGGCATTTTGAACCGACTGGGAATCGGCTCGTCGAGGACCAGTCGGGAGAAAGGTTGGGCGGTCTGGAAGTCGACGTCGTTCGAAGACCTCTGGCCGTCCATCTGCAACTGGACGAGTCGGCGGTCGATCTCCTCGAACCGGCGCTCGTAGTCGTCCGCTCGTCGATGCTGGGAGACCCCAGGAGTGGAGTCTCCGGAAGATTCTGAGAGGGAGGCCGACGGCGTGCGCGGCCGTTTCTCCTTCCTTGCCCGTTCCAACGGGGAAGGAGAGGGCCGCTGGGACCGTCGGTCGTCGCACCATGGTCGTCCCTCCTCTTCTCCGTGGGGGCGCTGTTGGGGGCGCTCGCATGGAGGCGACAGGGATCGGCGCGGTCGTCGGCGGCTGCTCCTGGAGAGCATCGGTCGGGCCGCCGGTTGCTGCTGGAGGCTTTTGACTGCGTCCGTCAGTACGGTCATTTGCCGTACGATGGCCGCAATCTGCGCCTCCGTGGTCACTGCAGGGCGCGGAGAGCTGGGCTCCGCCGCCGGTGGTGGCGGGGAGGCCTCTTCCTGACGGGAAGAGCGCCTTGCCGACCCAGTGATTCTCGATCGTTGAGCTCTTGTCTTTGTCATGCTGACCCCCCCTACCTGGCGCGCCAATCTGTTGCGGCCAATCGCCTCGTCGTCCGATCGCCGGGGAACGTGCACCTGCAAAAACGAGAAGTCCACACTGACCGGAGGCGGCTCCGACGGGGACCCTCCGACGGTCAAGTCAGAGAGGTGACTGGGCAACAGTGAAATGTAGACAGAGAGCTCGATCGAGGGAGAGAGAGAGAGAGAGAGAGAGGAGCGAGCCTGTGGTTTCGAAGTCGAGAAGTGGGGGCGATTGAGCGGATCCCTTGCACTGTTGCCTTCCCCGGTTTATATAGTGGAGCACGGTATGGCGCCGTCATTAATGGCGCAGACAAGTGAGGAACTGTCAACTCACTGTAGACTGTCAGAGTCGCCGTGAAAGTGTCACGTCGCCGTATGGCCGTCAAATCTCCAGGGTTGACAATGCCCTAGACGGGACAATGCCCCTAGATAGTCGTGCCGCATGTCGCTGTCAGAGCTGACAAGGTCTGGCGGCTGTACGGCGATTGGAGGAGCCGACCGATCCTAAGTCGGTGGCCAGCTGAATGGCGTCGGGCCCCTCCGACGGTCGGCGAGTCTTTCGTGAGTCGGCCATCGGACCTCTGGGTTCGGTCGGTCGGAAAAAGTACACCCGACATATCCTCAGTTGGTCGTGAGCCGATAACTAGCCGGTGATGGCATCCGTCAGTCGGTCGCTCCGACCGCCAATCGGTCGGTCCGGCCGTCAGTCGATCGGTCGGGCCGTCAGTCGGTCGGGCCGCCAGTCGGTCGGTCGGACCGTCAGTCGGTCGGGCCGCCAGTCGGTCGGTCCTTCCGGCCGTCGGCCGGTCGGTCGGTGGGTATCCCCCAACAACATCTATTTAGCTTTATTGACATTTTCTTTTTGTACATTCGACCTTTTCCCTTTGTTTAATTAATCGTTGATTCCTTTTATAATTCTTTGGATGGAAATGCCAAAAGAAGAGCCAAGACCACTGAAGCCGTCAAATTTGCCTCAATTTTACAGACTAGCTGAGGAGTTATGGCTATGGCATGGAATCTAACATGCAATGGAGCAAAAAGAAGCCAGTCTAGCTCAATATCTAGATATATCGAATACTTAAAACGCATCTCATCCTTAATAAATCTAAAAACAGAAAAGTTATGCAGAAGAAGGTAGCAGGAGAGGACTTGCCTTACCCATGAAAGCAGCAAATGCCGTCTTCAAGCCCAACACATCCACAAACCGCTCGCAAGCTGGAGGATACTTTGTCATCGCAAAATCTAGGACCCTGATTGCCGACCCATAAGCAGATTTCTTCTGCTTCATTATGATGATCATCAACTCCACCCCCTCTGACTTCAAGAATCTCTCCTTGTTCTCCATCTGCATGAGCAAGCAGCACAAGCAGTCGAATAGGTTCCCCAGCATCTCTTCCTCATCCGAGCTCTTAGGGTCCTTCGACTTGTACATGGCCACAGCCTGCAGCATCGCGTCTACACCGTTCATCTGCCCTAGCCGCTTCTGGTTCGCCGTGCTGTTCTGCATAAGGATCGCTAGGATCTCTGACGCGTACTGCTTGTTGGCGTCGAACTCCCGGACCTTGACCCTCCCAAGAAGCCAGCGCAGGAGCTTGGTCCGCTCACAGACGAGCTCGGCGACCGTGGGCTTGACCTCGATCATGTTCTCGATGGTGGCGAGGGTGTTGTAGATGGCGGCGGCCTCGTCGGGGTCGGCCTCGGAGAGGCGGCCGAGGTTCTGGACGAGGAGCTCGAGGGCATTATTCTCGACGAGGGCGTCGACGAGGACGCGCGCGGGCTCGTCGTTGTCCTCGAGGACGTCCTCGTCGGTGAGGTCCACGAGGAGGCCGACGACGTCGACGGCGATGTCGTTGTTGTCGTGGCCAAGGAGACCGACGATGGAAGGAACGGTGTTGAGGGCGACGAGATCCGGGTAGAGCTCGGGGCCGCCGGCGAGGATCTTCAGTCGCTCGATCTCTTCATGGAGCTCGACCTCGGAGTCGGCGAACTTGTCCGGCTGGTCGGGATATTTCATGCGGGCTTCGAGGTTGTCGCGGAGGCGGCGCTCGAAGGAGAGCACCAGCTTCTTGAGGGCGCGGATGTCGAGGACCTCCACGCCGCCGTTCTGGGACTTCTCCACGGCCTCCAAAAGGGAGAGGTCGATCTCCGCTCCGCCGTTGGCGGCCTCCACGGCGGCCGGAGGGCTCGCCGGGGTTTCTTCGCGCTTCCGCTTGTGGTGGTTCTCCATGGCTGGCTCAAAAGGGAACCCGCTAACCCTAGGTTTAGACCAGTGAACTGCCCAGACTTCCAGATGGTGCCAAGTAATGCTTTGTACTAATACAAACGATTCCCGTTTCATTCTCCCGTTTCCCCATTTAAGGGACATTGTCCCGCGTACAAATAATATGCGGGCGTCGGATTGTTGTCTCTGTAAATTATCGCACCACACCTTCTACTCCCTCGATACACAGACGGATAAGATGTGTTTGAGGGCAACGACAGACGGCAGATCATGCGTCGTAAAAAACTTTCTATGGAGATAAGCGCACTTATAATTAAGCATTGCTGGATACAGGGCACACACCGTATGATGACATGTATCCTCGTAATCCAAGAATTCCGCAAACAATAATTCTTTACTAGATTATAACTCCATACGGTACGTAAAATGTGATTTTTTTAAATAATATTTAATTTTATTTATTTATTTTATTATATCTATTCTATATATATTTTAAAAATAATTAAAATAATTTAACAAAAAATTATATATAACATGCATTTTAAGTTATCGAAAAAATTTTGTGAAGATTCAACAATCTTTATTCCATAAAATTTTTTTTTTAATTCATTATTTTTTTTATTTTTAATTATTTTTAATTTTTTTTATCTCTGCTTCTCATTCTCCTTCGATCGTCTCTCTTAACACCTTCAACTCTCCCAATGATAGCATTGATAATGTTGCCTATCGGTAACCATCGTCACTAACGACAATGGCATTTTTAACCTCGGAATAGAGAGAAAATATACTAATGTACAGAACTTGATCGCAAAAATATCTTCAATGACCATATTTCCATCTCTTGTAGAAAAGTTTTGTAAGATCCCAATCATGAATTAGTTAGTGAGCGTATCTCTAACCCATGACTCATAAAACATCCATTTTAGAAATTGAGAAATTTTTTTTGATATTAAAATTTTGAAAATCTAAAAAATAGAATTTTTTTTTTAAATTTAGATATCTAAACTTTATAAATTTTTTTTTCTATCTCTCTTTTCACTTCTCTATTGATGAGTCCCGATCGGTCTCATCATTCTTCCATCATTTTTTTTTGAATAAAAATTTTTTCTGAGGAGGAGGATTATCTTTTCATATAATTTATGAAAAAAAATTTTGGCACGAATTTGAGCATGAAAAAGAGATGCAAGATTAATTTCCTCTGATCAAATCCAATAGTAACAAAAAATGAAAAGAAAACGAAAAATATTAAAAACCTAGAATCTTGAACTAAGAATGTTAAAGAAATAGATCCAGAAAAAACCCCAGAAAATTAAAAATTAATCACCAATGCCGCCCTCGATGGCTAGATGCTAGACTCCTCCTAAGATCTCAGCCGATCGAGCCTACCGTACTCCTTAAACCGCTATTGCAGATCTACTGGAATGAATTGCAGCACGCTCCCGAAAGGCCGACCCCCCACCACTGCCCGGGAAGCTGGTAGTGTTGTCCTCAAGAATGCCCATCATGGAGCTCGACAGCAAAACCCCAGGGTGAAGACAATGACGACGGAGAGGCAGAGGCTGCTGAGGATGACGTGCGATAGCCGATACGTCGAGCATCGAAATGAATTGCAGCATGCTCTCAAAAGGCCGGTCCCTCACCACCATTAAGGAAGTCGGCAGCGTCGTCCTCGAGAACGGCTATTATGGAGCTTGGCAGCCAAAACCCTAAGGTGAAGACAACAACGACGAAGAAGCAATAGCTGTTGAGGATGATGCGTGATAGTCGGCACATCGAGCCCTTCAATTTCACCATGTACGCCCGATGCAGGCGATCCATCGACCCATCGCTCTTCCTCTCGCTCCCTATGGAGTCCATAGTTATTTTGTTTTGAAATTTTTTTTTTTTTGAGGAGATGCTGCCTTTCCCAATCAATATCGCTCACCTCACATGAATCACAGATCATCAACATATAGGATCAAACGAACTCCAAATTTTCTTTAAAATACATATGGCAAATGGAGCAGATGGCACATGATGGACGGAGGCACTACTAACGTGGATGCCTCCATGTTATAATATATATATATATATATATATATATATATATATATATATAATACTAGCTTAACCCAATGCGATGCATGGGACGCGATATTTTTATAACAATATTTAATTTTATTTATCTATTTTATTATATCTATTTTATATGTATTTTAAAAATAGTTAAAATAATTTAAAATATATATTTTATACATAGCGTGCATTATAAGCTATTGGACAAATCTCATGAAGATATGATGATCCTGATTCTATGAAGCTCCATCCTAAACCCATCATTTCTTACTATTTTTTATCTTTAATCATTTTTAAATCCCTCCATCTCTTTTTCTCCTTCTTCTTTGATCTTCTCTTCTCGTACCTTCAACTCTCCTAATGGCAGCACCGACAATGACCACTATTGTCACTAATAGTAGTAGCATCTTCAAGCTCGGGATAGAGAGAAAATATACCATAAAGGTATCTATGTTGGTAGAGCCTCCATCTGCCATGCATCATCAAAAGAAATTCTTTAGTGGTAGTGGTGGCCCAACAGAGGAAGATCCTTTTAGCGAGTAGCATTGCCGACTTGGCCATCTGGAGAGTTAGAGGGTGTAAGAGAAGAGGAAGGAGAGATGGAGATGTTTAAAAATGATTAAAAAATAAAAAAAATGAAGGATTTAGGAGCAGACTTTGTAGAACTTGGACCATTAGATCTTCACAAGATATGTCCAAATTTGGTACTATTCACTATTCGAATTTGATAGTTTATTATTATTATATTTTTATTAAATATTAATAATATATATAATTAAAATAAAAAAAATTTCGCACATTGTGTGGGTTATATGCTAATTTGATTCTTGTTATCTAGCTCTGCTTTTACTGATTTCTATAAAAAACTTGATGCATCATTTTTATATATTTTTTTAAAAAATAAAAGATTTAATTGTAAAATTAATGAACCTAGGTAGAGTCAGCTAGAGCTAGGACAAAGTTACCATCAATTTATACACAAACCCCTATAAAATATTAACATGATACGTTACATTACGGTCACTTCTCACTACTGGACGGCGTTCACATGAAGTTCAAAGCCCGTCTCTGCCCCTTGCCCCCAACCTCCTCTATTTTCCTCTCTCCCACATCCCTCCTCCTCGCCACCATTCATCGGCCATGCTGACCTAGAGTTCTGCACCCAAGCTCCGTTGCCGCACCTGTGATGTTCATTCTCCCGACCGTCTCCCTCTTTGTCGTGATCGCCCAATTCTACCAGCGCTTCAAGCACCACCTCCTCCCTTCTAAGTGCAAGCTTGATGACTATGGCCTCGAATCCAATGACAACTCTAACTCTGACGATTTCTCACACGTCCTCATGAGCATGCTTATGCTTGATTCTTTCTCCCCTCCTCCTTGGCCACCCCCTTCTCCCCCCTTCTCCCCTGTTTTTGATGTCGCTTCTAGGGTTTTCCCATCAGGTGTCAAATTATCTTGTAAATAAAGAGTTCCCTTTGGCAGCAATCTAACTACAGGCCCCACCTACTCGCTCGCTCTGAAGATTGGGTTGTGATTCGCTCACATAAAGCTCCTGTTATTTTTTCTAAACTAGTTTAGAATCCCATACAATGCATAGGATGGAAACTACAACTTGTGAGCGCTAAAGTCACGTGCTACTTTCAAACAAACATATTCTCCTGGTTTAAATAGTAAAAAACCATATTTTCTTCTTTCAAACAAACATATTCTTCTGGTTCTGGCATTATCACTCAGAATAATGCACCTGTGCATCCTATTAATATCATAATTTTTTTTTGATAAATAACTAATATTAGAATTTCAAAACATAAAGATCAACTATGGTAAATAACCAAGAAAACTTTCCGTTAGAGAAACAATGGGCGCATTATTGATGTGACATAAGCTAGGATTTATTATTAACCTTTTGTCACATAAGTTTCCAAACCCCAACCGGCCCTTCCCTATCCTTCCACTCCAGAGTGTACTCCCTACTCTTTTCCTCTCCCCCCTCTATGACCCTTTCCACCTCCATCCACTCATATACCGCCCCCTCCAGCTCCATCATCGCCGCGGCCCCCAGCCCTACTGCGTCTGCCTCGGCCTCCAACAATGCCTACACCGTTGCTGCCTGCCTACAGCCCACCGCCATGTGCAGCGATGTCAGCCCCCCGTCGGCCCTCTCCACTGGCCTCATGTCTGCTCTGACCGCCATCCAGATGGCCCTCTTCCCCTTTCCCCTACCCTCCACCACACTTTCGATTTCCACCCACTCATATACCGCCCCCTCCAGCTCTACCGCCACCGCCACCAGTCCCACCCGCCTCCCCAGTGCCACCGCCGGTGTCACTGTCAGCTCCAGCGTCGTTCTCTCCTACCCATTCATTGCTGCATCCTCCTCGGCCTCCAGCAGTGCCCGCACCGTCTGCCCACATCCTGCTGTCATGTGCTGCAGCGACAGCCCCCCATTGGCCCTCTCTGCCCGCCCCACGTCCACTCCAACCATCATTCAGATGCCCCTCATCGTCTAAGCTTTCATGTGCGGTACTATTTCTTCCGTGTAAATCAAAGAGGCATTGGCTTCCCACTTTACTATTGCGGGATCTTTTATGCGGCTTCCTTCTCTTTCTCTAAAAACCCACATGTCAAATAAAAATTTTTCTATAAATTTTTTTTTATTTTAATATATATATATATATATATATTAGGATCCTACGCATCAATCGGAACATTATCAATGTAGAAATTTTTATTTTAATATATATATTAGATTAGATATATTAGATACAGTAGTAGAACAGTCGTGGCCAGCTAACCAGTTTCTAATCAGATGATTATAGCCGTCCGAACTTGTAAGAGAATCTCGAGACCACCGAATCAAAATAATTTATCAGCTTCTAACCACTCTGTTAGTCATCTACTACATCAGCCACCTGCCCACGAACCAAAAGGGTCAGCTTCGTCCCCTTCGCTACCAAACCGTCCTAAGCCATTGCCCACTAGAAACCCGACACGCGCCCCGCTATCCATTGGGCCCCAAAAAAATGCATCGTCCCCATTGCCGCCGTTTCTGACTTTCTTCCAAGGCATGCGCACCTCCTACCGGCTACCGCTTACTCTCTCGCAGTATAAATAGGCCGGGCGCTCCCGCTCCCGTCGGATGAGGAGTTCTTGTTCTTAGGCTGAAAGAAGAAGAAGAAAAATGGCGGCTCAGAAGAGGGTTCTGCTATTATGCGGAGACTATGCGGAAGACTACGAGGTATTTCCGTCGCCGATTGCCTGCTATTCCATTGGTATAAGAGTTACTCATCCGTTATTCCGCTGCTATTCCCGTGGTTTCTTGGTTTTGACTCCTCTCTCTGTGAATCGATCTATGGATATATTTGTTCCCGGAATTGATTTATGTGAGGATTGGCAGGTGATGGTGCCATTCCAAGCGCTGCAAGCGTATGGAATAGCTGTTGATGCAGTTTGTCCTGGAAAGAAAGCCGGCGAGATATGCCGCACCGCCGTTCAAGAGATTACTGTCCATCAGGTAATTGGAGACATGTTCTTTGGTGTTCGTAGACTTAGAAATAAGAGGAAAAACCCTGAGAAAAAACAGCTATAAATGTTTTTAGATTTTACTACTGAGAGGCAAAACGAAACAGTTACAGAAGTTTTTAGATTTTTACTATTTAGAGGCAAAACCATCTTACTTTCTTGACTTGCATTAAATCCATGGTTTTTCAGACATATTGTGAATGGAGAGGTCATAACTTCACGCTTAATGCGACATTCGATGAGATTAATGTGAGCAAATATGATGCAGTAGTAATCCCTGGAGGCCGTGCACCAGAGTACCTTGCGATGAATGAGTCGGTTTGGAATGTTGTATCGATGTTTTCAGACTCTGGAAAAGTAATTGCATCGATTTGCCATGGACAGCTGATTTTGGCAGCTGCAGGATTGGTGAAAGGTCGCAAATGCACAGCTTATCCCACCCTAAAGCCAGCTCTTATTGCTGCGGGCTGTCACTGGGTTGAAGCAGAGACGTTGGCGAAATGTGTTGCTGATGGTAATCTTGTAACAGGAACCACATATCGAGGACATCCTGAATATATCAGCCTGTTGGTCAAAGCACTTGGAGGGACTGTGACAGGCTCGGATAAAAAGATTTTGTTCCTTTGTGGGGTATGCTTGCAACATAATCTTAGAAACTTGGATCATGCATGATAGAAGAGTAGAAGATTCCTGCACTTAGCATTCTTTTTCTGTCTTTTATAGCTCTTCATCAAAATTTGTCATGGGCATTCATCAAATCTTTAAATGCTTTATTAATTTTGTTCTAGTTGTAACTTGACTGATTAGCATTTCTCGTTTCCAAGAAGAAGTGTATAACTAGATTGAAATGACTAAGTTAGAGAATACAGGAATTTTCACCATGCTTGTTTGGTGACAGTAGGTATACCATGACTAATCTGCTTGTCAGTGCATGATTTGTGTTACTGAATTCTTTTACTTGTTCAGAAAAGTTGTAGCAACACAATTATTAATATGCACATTTGTTGCAAGTCAAAGATCTAGATATGGAATAATGCTAGATGATTAGATTCAGAGATAATCGAATCCTAGTTAAAAATGTTCACATGGTGACTGAGTCTGTGAGAAGCAATGTAAGGCACCGCATTCTCTCTAAATTGTTTGATTTGGTGCTCCCCACACTCTATCAATATTAGACTTACAGATTTACATTTTCTGCCAAATCAATTACATGCCATTTGTTCAAATATTTCTGCAAGTCATGCAGCTTGTTGAGGCTCTAGGGTCCTGGTCAAACATTTGAAAAAAATGAACTTAATTACCAACAAGATGTTGTACTTGTTTCTGCTGTATATAGATCATTTGCTCGGACATCATTTTACATACATAATGTGTTAACCTAAAATGATACAAGCCTTAGCCTTTCTAAAACCCCATTACCCAAAATAAAGTTTTGATGTCTAGGAACACCATTTGTGTATTACTTTTATTGTGAACAGATAACCTTTTTTAAGTTCTAGTGCTTTTATGATTTTTGAATTACAGGGAAATAACATTAGGATTCTGAGCCATTTTTCTTGAAGTAAACATCTCACTTTCATCCAAACTATTTTGGCTGAGATGCACATTCCAACAGAAGAATAGATTGATGGTTTAGTGGGTCACCGGTGATCATTTTTTTCCCTTGCTTGAATTTTTTTTTTTTACATATATCTTGTAGATACAAAGGCTCGAATATTCTCAATGTGTTCTGCTGATGTGCCTAATTGGACTTATTATCAGATATTATCGCATGTGTACATACCTATAGATTTACCTCAATCAGGGAAGGAACTTATCTTTAGTTTATCAGCGGTCATTTCATCTTGATCATCTTTTCAGAAACTCATTCACAAACTTGGTCTTTTGGCATGTATTTTGTCAGAATTTTGTTATTGAGAGATCATTCGGACCTCCAGCTTTTCCTCATTTGGAGTTTATTTGAGGCCTGGATAGTTTTATGTTAGCCCTTTACCATCTTCATGATGTTTGTGAGATCTTCCTTATTTGTTATGAAGTTTAATCTTTTGGATATGCAATTCTCAGTCCAGTGTCATCTCCAAATTCCTCCAGAACAATCAAATTCAAAATTCCCATAGCAATATTTTCTTTCACTATTGTGTTGGCCCCTCCCTCCTCTGTTACTGGAGGTTGCAATGTTCCAATTCAGTCATCAATCTCATGGGTTAGTCCTCTATCTTGTGTGCTTTCCACAATAATGGGACTTGTCAGAGCAGCAACCTGACCACATTATCAGGTCTATATAGAGCAATTGGCTAGGAGAGCCCTTGTAGTAGGTTGAGACTCATAGAACGAACCAGGAGGTCTATTGTAGGCTAAGTGGAAATGATCAATGGAGTTAGAATTCTATCCATTTTTTTATTCTAAGATTGAAAAAATATAGCAGGATTATTTTTGAGCTTCAGTTTCCTCCTGATATCAGTTCGTATCAGTTATGAGGCTTTTTCATTGCTATAAAGTTTGGATCTCAGGTTCTTAAGTGGGATCAAATTTTCTCAACTGAATGATATCAGCCTTAACAGTTTACCAACTACAAGTTTTTTAGCTTTTGGTCTAATCTAGTATACAACTTCTTCAGGGTTTCCATGAAAGTGGATTATAGCAACCCTGTTCATCATGTTATTTGTGGTCAGCTGTTGCATATTTGATGTTCCCGTGGTTGGTGGCAACAAAACAACAGCCAATAGCTGTATCTCATGCTCTGATACCATCAAACTTGTGTAGCAACTTAATTAAATGCCTTCTTTTATTTAGGCATCAGGCAACTTAGCCAAGTATATAAAAGACATGCACCTATAGCATGATACAATGAGTGATGGATATATGAACCCAAATACATAATGCATTAACCTTATATGGATGCTCATACATAAGAATGGAGGCTTACATAAAACTTTTTGAGTGTTTTATAAAATCTTCTTCATGTTTGTTGGCATCTTATTCGGAACAACTATATGGGCTTTTGCTTGTGTCATCATGGTGCTTCTTGACTAGATAATTTACACCTGTTATTCTTCTTGGCTCCATTAGTTTGCCATTGATTATACTGTCTCACCCTGGCATAAGACCAATTCCGTGATTTCATGTGTGATATTCCTACACATGTTTTCATGGGTGATCATACTGAATGTCAACTATGCATTTTCCCCTTCATCTGGAAGGTTACTTTCATATAGATTGCCAGCAAATGCGTGCAAGAAAGTTGGCCAGCCTCTAGTGAACAAATAGGACCTAAATTTCTATAGATATTATTTGGTCTATGCATGTAATGTAATCTATGCTTATTAGTTCTTTGATTAATTATGTTGATCCCTCTAGGGATGCTTGTAAGGCCATTACCTAGCTATGGTCCCAGCAATCTGGGGTCCAAGGAGGGACAGACTGGGAAGATCAAACCTTCGGCATTATTTTGGCACAAAGTAGCTGCCTATGGATTAAACCTGTTCCATTGCACTTGTCAGCACAAGCCTTTTTCCATTGCACCAAGCAGTGGCCCCTTTCTAGGGATGCTCCTACATTTGGCAAAGAAATGGTAATGAAACTGCACAGTAGTACAGATTGAACTAAACTTTGCCCCAAACTACTGTGCTATTTATTTATTCTAAGTACTACTCCACATATTACATAAATAATTTCTAGATTCTTATTTTCTTTTTTGGTTTGTAATTTGTTCATTGAATAATTTCTAGATTCTTTTTTGGTTTGTTCATGATGAAATATAATTGACCTGAAACTTGTGATGTTGAGAAAGATAGGTTGACTGATGCTTCATAGTTGTGCTACCCAGAGTAAGAGATATTTAATCAGTTAATAACTAATCATGTTTTGTTGATCTAAACTGAGTCCAACTACCAACTGGGCTGTGAAACCTTTGGACTGGTCGTAGTTTTAATTTTCCAGGTTGGTTCTAAAATGTAAAATATAATTTGTTTATTATTGTCACTTTATATGGTTCCATACTTGTATAACATGTTGGAACAAGTAAATAAGATCAAATTTTGATGTGTATGAATTCTAAAAAGACCAGAAAACTTCTGCAGATACCTTGCCTTGTTATGCCTTTGTTTATTTTCATATTTCATGTGTTTAAGCTACTTTTGCTTATGGAGATTTTTCTTATATCACATTTGGCAGGATTACATGGAGGATTATGAGATAAAGGTTCCATTTCAATCTCTCCAAGCTCTTGGTTGCATGGTTGATGCAGTCTGCCCTAATAAAGGTGCAGGCGAAAAGTGTCCAACAGCCATCCATGACTTTGAGGGTGACCAGACTTACAGTGAAAAGCCAGGCCATAATTTCACTCTTACAGCATCTTTTGAAGGTTTGGATGCTTCATGCTATGATGCACTGGTGATACCTGGAGGGCGTTCCCCAGAGTACCTTGCATTAAACGATAAAGTCATTGCTTTGGTGAAGGAGTTCATGGCTAAGGGAAAGCCAGTTGCATCCATTTGCCATGGACAGCAGATCTTATCTGCTGCTGGAGTTCTTAAGGTGAATGATAAGCTATTTCATAAATGATTTTTTCTCATATAGTGCCTCTTTTCAGTTATTGTAGCTTTGCCTCCCCTTCAATCAACAGAACAAGAAAAAGAAAAAATTTTCCATTATCTTGATGACTAAAATCATGGCAAAGGGCATGTATCCTAATTGGAACAAAGAAAGAAGATACGATAAGCTACTAGGAGTGAGAGGGGTATGGATATTATCCATCCGGATCCATTTTCATATCTGAATCAAATCGGATATAGATAAAAATTTGAGGATCCGACTAATATCCATATTCGTATTCATATCCATCAAAGAAAAATGGATATAGATATGGATAGACAACTATCCTGTCCATATCCGAATATCTGAATCATGTAACTCTATATAATTTTATATAGTACTTATTAATTTTTAAGAAAAATATACAACCATATAAATATATTGTTGACTTATCATCTATTTAGTAATATCTTTGATTCTGCAGTCATAAAATTTAATTATCTAAGTTATATCCATAATTATATCCATACTTGCAGTATCTAAATTGTAGCTGTATCTGTTTAAAACAAATATGGGTATAAATTTTTGCATCCGAATAATATCCATATCCGTATTTGTATTTGTCAAACAAAATAAATATGGATGTGGATATGCTGGTATCCGATCCGGTTTCAGCCCCATAAGGTACCCAAGAGTCTAGGTAGAAGATATGATATTTCATGACAATTCATATCCATCACTATTATATGAAATTGTCTTAACATGGTCTTGCAATGGTCCAACACTGAAATCCATAAAGACTAAACAACTAAAACCCCCACTACAAGCCTCTTGAGAAGTTGTCCAGTTTAGGTACCATAGTTAGACACCTAGTTTGACTTCAGTTTCAAGGAACCAAAGCAAATCAATTAGAAGTAATTTGTCTCATATTGCTTTCTTCTCACTTCTTGGAGAAAATAATGAACTTGCATTGACTTGCTGAGAGTGTGATATGTAAGTCCAACAAAGGGAGCCTTCGCTCATTCCATCCCCATCTTTTGCATCAGTTTTCAAGAAGGCAACTATTAGATTGTAAACTTCACCTCCATAATTTTTATGGCATTTTAGTGTTGAAATGAAACTATATACTAGAGAATGCTCCTCTGGTGTGTAATATATGATGTCAACCCTAACTCTGTGGGAGACCCAGTATCAGCTTTCTCTTTTGATTACATGGATCAACCGCTTCTAGTTGATGGGAGTGGGGTTCCTTTTACCTTTCTTAATAAAGATCTGAATCCAATGATTGACAGGAGATATTTTCTAGATGCCTTCTAAAGATTCTTCCTTCCTGTTTGATTGGTAAGGCAATCAGAGTACCTCCAACCTGACACGTCATTGTTGAACAGTTGCCAGAAATTCCCTTTCTGATCTTTCTTCTACCTAATCATTTTTCTACCTACCTTTCATGATGGTGAATTCTCTGTTATTAATAAGCGTTGCCTTTGGAACCATATTTCATTTTTCTTTGGACGAAGTTGGGGGACATGGAGTGGATGTTTTTATTACTTTTTCAAGGATCTGCATACATGACCTTTTAAGTCAACGATCTCAGAATTCAGTTTCCAGATGACCTTAAATTATCCATATTGAGATTAAGGTTTGGACTTACAAACATCAATAACTTTGTCTATGGATTGCCATTTCTCAAATCTTAATTACATCAGATCTTAATTACGTAATTAGCAATTCATCAAACGTTGCTAGATTGCCATTTAGATAACTATCATGATCCATCCTTACTCTATGGATAAGTCCAATCATAATACTTGAGACCCTATCTAGGTTATTCTTGAAGAATCCATTTGCAAGTAAACCCAAGACAACTGTGAAATGATTTCTAGCTCAGTTGGACTCCTGACGTTGCAGCATGTTGTGGTTTACCTCTAGGTCTATTATATAATTTAAATGTTGTTGATCCATTATGCTTTGAACAGGCACTTGTTTCGCTTTGCATCCCCACTATAACGAATCCGACATCCATTACATCATTCCAGTTGTCACTGTTCTCATCGTCATTTCTGTGACTATTGAACTCCCCCTTCATGAGTTATATATTATATATTAGCAGATCCACGCAAATGTTTGTTTCTGGTCTTCCATGCTAATCCATGCCAGGCATTGTGCTCATGTTTTTCATAAATGGGAAAATGCATGCTCTTTCTTCTGTTAATTGACGATACATTGTAGTAGTACCTTATGTACCTATGTTGTTGTTGTAGGGGAGGAAATGCACAGCATACCCTGCTGTGAAGCTTGATGTGGTGCTGGCAGGAGCAACATGGTTGGAGCCCAAACCCATAGATCGTTGCTTCACCGATGGCAATTTAGTGACAGGTGCAGCTTGGCCTGGGCACCCGGAATTCATATCTCAGCTTATGGCTTTGCTTGGTATCAAGGTCACATTCTAATTCGTGCGTCAGTGTCAGTCGATGTTAGTGTACGTCTCTGTACACAAAGACTGAGGTCCTGTACTTTTGAGCGATTCCTAAAATTGTTGTCCATCTTTACGTCTACAATACTCTACATACAGCTGGTTATCTTGCTTGTGTTTTCAAGGAGTTCAGAATCTAATTCTATTCTGTTACAAGTATCAGTTGCCTCTGATCAGGTGTCCTGTGTCACGATGCTGAAACACTAGATTGGCTGCTGTTCTGTTTTGCGTTTGCCATATCAGTTTTTAATTGCCTACAGTGGTATTTATGAAACTATCGACCACACTCAAGCTGATAACTGTAAGATCATGAGTCGTTCTTTTAAAAAAAAAATTATTCAAGAAGATGAAATTCATGGGCCTAAAATTTCATAGGATTCATGGATGAGGTCTATAAGAACCTAGATTACTATTGGAGTAGGCTGGTCCGAATTTTATAGAGAGAAAAATAATCTGCTGAAGAGTTTTTCTCTTTCCATTATATTCGGGCCGGCTCGCTCTGGAAGTTTTCTAGGTTTGTGTAAACATAATTTAATCCAGCATGATTCGAATGGTTCTTGGCCCAGTCCACGAGTCCAATGAGATTTTAGGCCCAACCATCCAAAGTTGTTCCTTAATCCATCATCCATCCATTGCATCCATTGGCTGTTTCTTTGTTTAGACTACAGGATTACGTTGCAAGGACGTGTAATCGGTCCGCTTGAGGGTCTAAAGTTTAAACTAGAAGCCAGTACAGGCTAGCTTTGTGTTAAGCTATCAGGATCCAACCTGACCTGTTTCAACCCTGCTCACTAGCCATCTCCAGTTCATCTTCAAGATTAAAACCCAAACTAAATCTAACACCACAAAAACAGTAGATCTCTAATTTTTGAAAACTAACGATAACCATCATCGGCCACAAAATCTAATTCGAGCCGGTTAAGGACTACGTTGCATGACTAATCCTCCCTTAATTTGAAGTCGTGTACTACCCTAACTTGGCTAGAAAGAAACAAACCCTAATCCACTAAATACTCTCACTCCAAGTCCCGGTAGTAGCACGATTCCCCCCACAATCTTTTCCCCCAAGTAAACTCCACTATATATACAACGTAGCTTTCTTCCTTTTCCTCCAGACCCAGAAAGATGGCGTCCATGCAAGAAGGTCATGAAGACTCCCAGAGCTCCTCGCCGCTGCCGGAGGATGCCGTCTTCGAGATCCTCACCCGAGCCTCACTCGAATCCCTCCCCGCTTGCCGACGTGTCTGCCGGCAATGGCGTCGTCTCACCTACGACCCTCTCTTCACCTCCCTCCATTGCAACCGAACCCAGACGATATCAGGTTACTTCCTCCAAACCCTGCGGCGCAACCGCTACTACTCGAGCTTCGTCTCCATCCAACCATTACCACCCTCGGTCCGACCTTTATCGCTCGACTTCCTTCCCAAAGATGTTAAGATCGAAGCGGTGGGATGTCGAGGTATCGTTCTTTGCACCGCCCAAGAATACCGCGGCATCCCCCGGTATTATGTCTGCAAGCCAGCAACTCGGCAATGGCGGTGGATACCAAACCCAAAGACCAGGTATCTCACTGAGAGGATTGCTATACTCGCCGGCTCCACTGGAGCGTTGGAGTATAAGATTGTTCGGTTCTCTCGGCCAAAACAGAAGCTCGACCACTTGCGGTGTGAGATATTCGACTCGCAGTCTCAAGCTTGGAGGCGGTCGAGGGACGTCCAGCTGCCTCCAGGCTCGCTCAGGCACGAGGCAGCGGTGTCGGTCCATGGAGCTCTCCACTGGCTGACGTACGGTCATGGAGTCTTTGCGTTTGATGTCCACAAGGAGAGCTGGAAATTGATTCTATTGCCGGAAGAGGTTGGTGGGGATGAGATGAGGTGGGACTGCAGGAGATTAGTGAAGTGTGAAGGGCAACTTTGCTTGGTGCTAGTTGAGAAAGAGTGGGTGGAGATTTGGGTCATGGGTGACTACAAGGAGCAAAGATGGGAGAAGAGAAAGGTGGTGAGCTTAGAAGCCATCAGGGAGGAGAAGCTAGCTTTGAGCATCAAGGATATATATTTGCCTGATGTTGCATTTATGGATAGTTTCTTCAGGGTGATATGGTGAGGTTTCTGATCCATGATCTGCGGTGCACTTTTTGCACCACAGTATCCTGTACACTGCTCCATGGCCATCATCACCAGATGGATGGCTATCAACAACCATCCTTTTCTTTGATAGGATGATATGGTGGCTATTGAGCACTGTGCCATTCTGTAGTGCATGCAATTTAAATCGTGCATGACAGAGACTTTTTTTTAATGTATATTTATATATACGTGTGTATTTGTTAATCTTAAAGTTTTGTGTTTGACGCTAGAATTGGTCTATGTTGGTCATAGGTATGACTTTTGGCGCGGAGTGCTCGCAAAGGTTGACATTGACCATCCGTTTGCTCAGGAGGTTTTCAAGTTCGAGTCTGATCTGGTCTCGATGGAGTGACAACATTTTGAAGCTGGTCGACCAATTGACTGTCTTGCTTTGATTAAACAAAAAAAATCTATAGCTTTCTGTTTTTACGATTGGTGCAAATGAGTACAATTGGTAGTAACATTGTTTTTGTTACATCTTATATTATGGTTATTTAGATGCTTTGTGCATGTGTATTAATTTGGCAACACGCACACGTGCAACCACTTTTTGTGCTGCTGAATTTGTCATGTTTAGAGTTTGCACCACTTTCAAGTTTGGATCGTAATTAGTTTGAATAAATTAAAAAAAAAAATTTATGGGTCTCTAGATTGATTTGGACTTATTTTTAAGTCTCTGGATGTCTCAAATGAAATAAAATCTCCTTAAGTTGCTTAAGAGATTATTTTTAGATCCCTACTATCCACGGCTGCCGTTTAAGTCCACATAAATGGCAGAACTACTCTTGAATTGTTTTGGAGAGAAAGATTAACTCTCTAGGAACTTATAAGGGGATGGGTTTTTGATTTATTTACAAATGCTGCCCCTTTAACTCCTTCAACCGAAATCCTTTCTTAACGCTGCATCTCCAATCCCTCGTCCCCAACTTCATTCTCTCATGTGCAACTCCAATCCGTCTCTCTTCTCCTTCTCATGCTCCACCATTAGCCGCGACTTTGGTAGCACCGCCATCCGGCCACCCGAGCTTACGCCGCCACCACCCACCCTTTTTCCTCCATCTCTACTAGCAGTCGACGCCGATAATCTCTTGGTACGCCCTCTCTTTTTTCTATTCCCTCTTCCCTTTTTTCCACCTCATTTTCTTCTTTTTCCTCCAATCTCTCTCTCTCTCTCGTTCCTAAGCCTTTTGGTTTAGGCCGACGGTAACTGCTCTTTTTTCTCTCTTATTCCTCGAACTAACACCGATTTTAAGTTTGATGTGGTACGATTGGTCCCTGTTTTGTGATTTCAAATACCGTCACTCATCTTTAAACTAAGAATAAATTATATAAAGTCGAAGATTTTGAGGAGAAGAAAAAGAGACAAAGCTTCCTTCACACCGGTCATGATCCTCCCCAACAAACAAATGATATCCTTTTGCTTTTCTAATGTAACTAAAAAAATGAAGCTATATAACCGAAAGTTGGATTTGCAAACAAAAACATGGTATGTGTAACTATTAAGGTAAACCATGTAACTAAAACATTTAACTGTGTACCCATTTATTCAGTTGTTTGATGTATATATATATTTTATGGCAGGATATGGCTGTATCGAATCGAAATACTATTAGAAAAAGGAGATACAAGGAGAAAAAAAAAGAAAAGTAGGGAGATAACGTATTAGATTGAATTAGTTGCATATTTAATAAGAGAGTTATATGGATTGCTGATTTAGTTATATATATTACAAGAAAAAAAAAATTTTACGATGAAATTATTTGTGATGCAAATATTTTTCATCATCAATAACTGTATTTACGATGAAAAATTAAATTCATCATAAATAATAAAATATTTATGATAAAAATATATTTTCATCACAAATAGTAAAAAATCAACGATGGAAAAAAAATTCTGTCATAAATACGAATTATTTACGATGAATATTTTTATCATAAATAAAACATCATTTATTTTAATTTTAAATTTCAAAATATTCATGATGAAAATATTTCTATCATAAATAATTTAATTATTTATAATAAAAAATATTTTTTCATTGGAAATAACCTTATTCCCAATAAAAATATTTTGTCACCAATATTTAAAAAAAATAAAAAATTTAAAAAATTTAAAAAATATAGATTATTTATGATAAAAAGATTTCATAGTAAATAATTGATTATTTACTATAAAAATAGATTTCTATCATAAATAATTGATAATTTATGATGAAAATATTTTTATCACTAATATTTTAAAAAAATAAAAAATTTAAAAAATTTAAAAATTATAGAATATTTATGATGAAAATATTACATCATAAATAAATAATTATTTATGATAAAAATAAATTTTTATCATAAATAATCAATTATTTATGATAAAAATATTTTTATCATCAATATTTTAAAAAAATAAAAAATTTAAAAATTATAGATTAGTTATGATAAAAATATTTTATCATAAATAATAGATTATTTATGATGAAAATATATTTTCATAATAAATAATAAAATATTTATGATGTAATATTTTCATCATAACTATTCTGTAATTTTTTATTTTTTTATTTTTTATTTTTTAAAAAATATTGATAATAAAAATTTTTTCATCATAAATAATCTAGAAAATAAATTTTCATCATAAATATTTAATTATTTATGATGCAATATTTTCATCATAAATATTTTATAATTTTATAATTTTATAATTTTTTTTATTTTTTTTAAATATTGACGATGAAAATATTTTCATTGTAAATAATCAATTATTTATGATAGAAATTAATTTTTATCATAAATAATCAATTATTTATGATAAAAATATTTTTATTACAAATATATAAAAAAATTAAAAATTTTAAAAAAATAAAAATTACAGATTATTTACGATGAAATTTTTCATCGTCAATAACTCTTTTTATGATGAAAAAAATATTTTCATCGTAAATACATAATTATTCACAATAAAAAATATTTCATCGTCGATAGTTAAAAAATTTTAAAAAAATAAAAGTTGATTATTATTTGCGATGAAACTTTTCATCTTTAAATTTCTCTGAATCTATCTCATTGCTCAATTTTGTATATGTTGTTGGTTCTATGGACTGACTAGAGGTCACAAAGTACAAAGATCTTGTATCTGTCCAAGAACATAGAAAGGAGATAATACAGGATCTTTATTCGTTAAAACATGATCCACAAAAAAATTATTCACATGGTAGTATGATAAGGTAAGTTTACTCTTAAAGCTTAGACTCTGTCTTTGAATTTGAGTTTAAATGCTCTCTCTTTTCCTCTTATTTTGCAAAAATTTATTACTTTCTTTCTATAGATCAGTGAAACAGAAGCCCGAGAGAATAATATTCTACAGATTTTTACAATATGAATATATCCTTTGGAGCTGTATTCTTCTGTCATGCGATGGAAGTATTTGACTTACTATTTGTGTAGGAATGATGTTAGTGAAGGTCAATTTGTTGAGGTATTACTTTATGAGATAGACGCAATACGAAAGGTAATTCTTATTTTACCAATTTTTCATCATAAGTATTCGATAATTTACGACTTAGTCTTGATAGATTTCTCTCGCAATCTCAGAATCATCACGATATTCTCATACTCCGACTTCTAGAACGAGGACTCCAAGAAAAAGACGAGTTCTTTGAAGATCGAAGATCTCAAAACTATCGATCTCCTATAGTGTCTATTCCATTACGGAAGTCGAAGAACTGCTCTTATAACAATTATTAGCGACATAAATTAAATTTTTCATCGAAATTATATTTTTTATGTACGTAATTTTTTTTTAAAAAATTATAAATTAACTATTTATATAAAATTTTTTTGATTAATAAAAAATTAATTCTTTTGATGAAATTATTTTGAAAAATTTTTTTAAATCAAAAATTTTATAGATTAAAAAAATTAATTTTATTTTTCATCATGATTTTTTTTTAATGTCAATTTTTGTTGTTAAATTTTTTGGATGGAAAATTTTTTTGGTGAGAAAAATCTAAAATTAATTTTTTATAAAATTATTATTGGAAAGATAGTTAATTATTAGCGATGTAAAATAAATTTGTATCACAAATAGTCTTTAAAAAAAAAATTTTATAAAAATTTTGATGATGAAAATAAAATTTACCTTACTAATAAATTTATTAATGATGAAATTTTTTATTTTCATTGCCAATAATTTTTTTTTGTAAAATTTTTTTAGAAGAAAAATTTTTTTAGTGAAATTTTTTTTTGATAGAAATTATTGATGATGAAAATAAAATTTTTATTGCTAATAAATTTATTAACGATGAAATTCTTTTTATCGTCAATAAATTTTTTTGAGAGGAAAAATTTTTTTAGTTAGAAATTTTTTTAGTGTGAATTATTGATGATAAAAATTAAATTTTTATTGCTAATAGAGTTATTAATGATGAAATTTTATTTTTTTATCATAAATAATTTTTTTTAGAGGAAAAATTTTTTTAGTAAATTTTTTTTGATGAAAATTATTGATGACGAAAATAAAATTTTTATTGCTAATAACTTTATTAACGATGAAATTTTTTTTCATTACCAATAATTTTTTTGGATGAAATTCTTTTAGAGAAAAAATTTTTTTAGTAAATTTTTTTTGATGGGAATTATTGCGATAAAATTAAAATTTTCGTTGCTAATAGCATTATTAACGATAAAATTTTATTTTTTCATCGTAAATATTTTTTTTAGAGAAAAAAAATTTTTAGTGAATTTTTTGTTTGAAAATTATTGACAACGAAAAAATTTTTGGTCGCTAATAATTGTATTAGTGATAAAAATTTTCATCGCTAATAGTTCTGTATTCAATGCATGTCAACTTAATGTCCCTTCACACAAAATCTTCTTCTCTCCCTCTCCCTCTCTCCTCTGTCCCTCTCCCCTCTTCTCTCTTCGTGCTCTCCCTGAGCTCTCCCTTCTCCCCTCTCTTCTCTCTCTCCCTCTCCCCTCTCCCTCTCCCTCCCGTGCTCTCCCCGCTTTCCCTCCATACATTTTTATTCTATAAATTTATGTGCAATGGATTATTTACTCTAATATTTAATTTTGTAGATACAACACCTTATAAAGAAAGAGGAAGAGAAGGATAGTGATTACACATCGATGCCATTGTCAAGATGAGAAGTGGCCTGTCCAAAAAAATAAAATCTGAGATGAAGATGAGGGAACAGAAAATGGTTAAGAAGAGAGTGGATAGGAGGAGAGGGTTAAGAGAAATGAAAGAGATCCTCTCACACTACAAGAGAAAGCATCGAAAGTTGAGATGGATAATTCATGGTCTAAGAAAAGAAAATAATTCTTTAAAGTAGAGAATTATTGAGCTTGAAGGAAGCCTTGTGCCTCCAAAAGATGTTGGAGATGATGGAGCAGCATCAAAATTTTTTAGTGATTGTTGTGATCTTCCTTCGACAGGTGCTGACATTGTGAGGAAAGAGGAATATGAACAAAAAAAGGAGGATGGTGCTAGAAAGAGGAGGAGGGGTGTAGGTAGGTTAATAAAAAAAATCAAATTCAATAATAAAGATGGTGAAGAGTAGGGGCCATAGAGAGAAATCTATGAAGATAAAAAGTTTTTATGTGATCCTACCTATCCGCCGATCAACTAGAAATAAAATAGTTGAAAAACCCCACATGCCGGACACTCCGGCCCTTATCATTAAATCTGTCATTGATGTAGACAGTGTGACTACTCAATTCCGTATGGTATGCAAATAACTATACTCCTATTTTTTTCAATATATATAATGATACTTATAAACTCAATTTTATTTTTGATGATATTCAGGTGTACCATAAAAAACGACATGATCGAATTATATTACAGAGGAAGAGAGGGAGACTATAGCGAGATTCCTCCCACTGATCATGGACCAGTAATATCTCTTTTTTATAGCATATTTGATTTCATATTTTAAACATATGGTTACATGTTATATATTTTTAGTTATATTGAAAATGTCTTCCGTTACATGTTTTCATCTTTGGTTACACAATCTTCAATTTTGATTGCATAGTGATAATTTGTCGTTACATGAATTTTCTATGTGGTTACAGGATAGTATTTGGTCTAACGATACTAGCTTTGTTTTATGAAAGTAAGTTTGTGATCTACTATTCAACCAGATGTTGGAAGACGATATAAGTTGATCTGTAAAAATTATTTAGGATAAAAATGATTGACGAACATTTTTGAATGCTTTGAACTATTATGCAGGTTCTCGATGTATTCATGGCACTCTTTTGAAAGTGCTAGGAATTTGAACTAGATAAGAATTCATCAGGCTATGGTTGCTAGTGAGTTTTTGGTTGGATTTTCTTTACGTTGAAATCATCCTGTATGTTATTATTGATCATGTACTTTTGGTATTTTCTGTAGCAACATGCACAACAGAGATTTCAAGAATTTTCGAATAATATTCTCAGAAGTTTTCAATTCAAAATTAATATGATGAAATTGGCCTTCATGCCGTTATGCATAAGCGCCATTAGCACCTGTTAGTGATGGATATAGAGGAGAAATACTTCAACTATTACTCCTCTCTCTTTTCATCCACCTATTATCTTGATGGGCTTAATTTGGTATGCTTTCTTAACCTTGTGCATATTGCCATGGTATAAATTACTGATAAATTATTAATTAATTATAACAAAAAAATTAGATTTGTTAATATTTGGATAAGTATCATAATATATCCGAAGCTTCAGATTGGCCGCTTCAGCATATTGATGATTGTCCTTAGCAAGATGCTATATATATATCAGTTTAACATTAAACAAGCTCATATGTACTTGTTATGAATTTTAGTTTTATGTTCGATCACTATTTTAATTTAGGAGTGTTGATTATGGAGTTTTTGTGATTACATATTTGGAACGATTGCAACATGGGATACAATTGGATTTTGGACTTAGTGATATTACAAGACGACAAGCAAAATTTAGTACACTCCTTATTCGTGAAGGTTCAAAAAGAGGGATAGTCTATGAGGAAAAAATAGATAGAGGACATGTAGCCCAAAGAGAAGAAGATGATCCAACTATCAGAGTTGAAAATATTGATGTACAATTTTTAAGTGACAGTATGTATGGTTATCGATTCAGATGTTTGGTTATACACTTATTTGGTCCAATTATATGTTTTTATTGTTTGGTTATATGATTCTGTTTATGCATATATTACAGCACAAAAAGAAGATGATACAACTATAATGGAGGAAAAGCCTGTCAATAATGAAGAACAGTTTGAGAAGTCTATTGCAAATAAAGTGGGAAAAGAGAGTGAAGCTGCTAATTAGTATGGAGAGGATGAGGAGACTATTGCTAATGGGGATGGGGCTAGTACCATGGGGGATCAAACTTAAATATAATTTTAACAATTGGTTATGGATGAACAATTGAGATACAATTGCATACCTAATGTTATATTATTTATTTTTATTATAGATTGGTTAAAAAGGGATTTATTGAAAGTTGTATGATTATGATATGTTTGAATAGGAGCCAATTTTTTGGTGACATAATTTTGATAATTGGTTACATAAATTCATGTTCAAGTTACACAGATTTATATAAGTTTATATTCAGATTACACAAGTTACCTAGTTTTAATAACTGGTTACGTAGGTTTATGTTTCGGTTATACAAATATGTACTTTGGTTACACTGTTGTTTGATCCGATTAGATGTTTTGATTTTTCAGTTATATGATTGTATTTATGCATATGTGGGGGAAAAGTCTGTCACTAATGAAAGATGACACAGCTACAGTGGTCACTACTACAAAAAGAAGCTATGGCAGTGCTTATACGACAGCGATTTCTAAAGTCATTGCCATAAAATCTATGGCAGCGGTTATTCATAACCACTGTCGTAGATTTGAATAACCACTGCCATGGGTCGGTTATTTGTAACCGCTACGGTAGGCATAATCTACTGCAGCAGTTACGGATAACCGCTATCATAGGTGGGACCTATGACAATGATTACAGATAATCGTTATCGTAGATCTAATTTACTATAGCAATTACGGATAACCACTGTCGTAGGTCAAATCTACCATAGTGGTTATGGATAACCGCTGCCATAGGTCCAATAGCAGCAGTTACTGTAATCACTGTCGTAGATAAAAATTTTATCATTTCATAATTTTTAATCCAAAGATTGGATTTCAATAATTTTTTTTTGATTTAATATAACTTTTTGAGATCTACATGACTGTAATAATGATTTTATAAAAAAAATTATTTTATCTTTCAAATTAAAATTTAAAAAAAAATTAGTTGATAGTTTACAAATAATTTTAGATGATTACGTGAACTTATAATAGTGAAATCGAATTTTAAGCACATCTTCACCATTCATTATCTAAGTAATTATCGTTAAAATATTCTCACAAAAGATTACCTCGATCCGATAGCCCTAGCTTTGTTAATCATTAAGATTCGATTTCGATGGCCACGAACGATCGCATGATGATCTGATAGATAGAGACTACCGATGGATCCAAAAATTTATGACAATTATCTCGATGATATTTATAGCATATTGTCAAAATCTCACTTTAATTGAACATCATTAGTATGATCAATTTAGCATGAAATGATTTTGATCATTAAACAAAAAATGAGTGATCACAAGGCCAATCGACGTCCGATTGAAATAATTTTTTAGATAAATAATTTTTATTAGTAATTTAATCATTTATATGGTAGTGATCATAAGATTCAAACTATGCATATATGTTGAAAACTACTTGAGCACATCTTACAAAAGTATAAATACAATTACTTAAAGAATTTAAGAATGAGTAGCAAGCGACATATAGTTTTAGATTATTTATATATGCATGGTTTGAATTTTACGATCATCATCGTACAAATGATCAAAGTACTAACAAAGATCATTTATCTAAAAAATCACTTTAAAATCGAACACCGTTTGGCTTTTTCATCACTCATTTTTTATTTAATGGTTCAAATCATCCCATACTAAATTGACCATGATAATAATGTCTGATTGAAGTAAAATTTTGATAATATAATATAAATATCACTGAGATCATCATTGTAAGTTTTTGGATCTATCGATAGTCTCTATCTATCAGATCATTATGCAGTCATTCGTAGCCGTCGAAATTGAATTTTATTGATCGACATGGCTAGGGCTATCGGATCGAAGTGATCTTTTGTAATGATACTCTAACAATAATTATTTAGATAATGAACGGTGAAGATGAACTTTAAATTTTAATATTATATTATATCTAGAGAAAAATAAAAAAAAATTATATTCTATCTCTATAACAGTGGTTGCTAATAATCGTTGCTATGGGTCTATGGCAGCGGTTTACTAACTGCTGCCATATCTATTTATGGTAATGGTTAGGTATAACCATGACCATATCTTTATCTATGACAACAGTTATCACCAATCGCTGCCATAGGCTGGACCTACGGTAGCGGTTATCGGCCTGGACCTACGATAGTGGTTACCGATAATCACTACCATAGATCAGCCTATGGCAGTGATTACCGGTAACCGCTACCGTAGGTCCAGCCTATGGTTGATTGTGATAGTCCCACATCGGTTGTGGAAGAAATGAATGATCTATATATAATGACTTAAGTAGTCAATCGCACACCAACCCTGCTTGCCCCCATCGCCACCGTCGCTGCTCCCCTCGACCGCCGCCGTCGATCGCCTCCTTCCACCGGCCAGCAGTTATCTACCAACCTTTTTGATTGGTGAAAGGCTGTAGTAGCAATTTGCCAACCACTGCCATAGTATCTATGACAGCGGTTGGCATAACCACTGTCGTAGCTGTCGTAGCTTAGCTATGATAGTGGTTAGACAATTGCTACTATAGGTGTATGGCAGCAGCTGAAAGACAGCTGCCATAGCCTCTATGGCAGTTGTTGATATAGTAGTGATTACAAAATCGCTGCCATACCTTTCTAAGGCAGTGGTTGACACAACCATTGTCGTATCCCAAAAAATCACTGTCATAGGTCTACGGCGATGGACACAATGACAGTGGTTGTCTAACCGTTGCCATAGACTATGACAGTAATTTTTTGGGCTACGACAGTGGTTGAAAACTGCTGCTGTAGCCCTATTTTATAGTAGTAGATGTATTTTTACATATATGGGGGGAAAACCTGTCGCTAATGGAAGATGACACAACTACAGTGGTGTATTTATGCATATGTGGGAGAAAAGCCTATCACTATGATTGTATTTATCCAATTTTTATTTCTGGTTACACAAAATTAATTTTCAATTACATGGATACATGGTTTGGTGAGACAAACCCAGTTCACATGTAGATTTATTTTCAAGTTACACAATTGGTACACAAAAGTATTGTCCAGTTACGTGTGCTCGATTTATGGTTACATGGGTATACTGTTTAGTTACACTGCTTTATTTTTTGATTACAAGATTTTTATTTCTGGTTACATAATAGCTGACTATTATTCAAGCTATTTAAATATATAGTCTACTTATAGGTAGGGATGAGCAAAAATCGAATCTGAACCAATCAAATGGTAAAACCAAATCAAACTACAGGTTTGGTTTGGTTTAAAATTTTATTCAGTTTGGTTTGATTGATTTTTGATATATAAAAAATAAGTTTGGATTGGTTCAGATTTATCAATAAATAAAATCATTCTCTAACTAAATCGGATCGGCTTTGACAAAACAACGTCGTTTTGATTAGGATGTTATTTATATCGAAGTATTAATATATTAAAAAATAATTTTAAATTTATGGTATTGTTTATCAATTTGATTTTGTATTGATTAGCCTTAAACCCTAAGTAACTTACTTACTAGATTGTTTATTTTTATTGTAATGTGTTGGAGATCTTTATCTTAATCCTTCTTGATAGTATTTATTTAAAAATTTTATTTTATTGAGTAATAATATCTTATATCAATTTAAATTATTTTACTTTATAAATTCTCTTGATGGTACTCTTATGTGAAAAAAAAATAAATCTTCATGAATCATAAAATATATATATATATAAATCGATAAATCAAACCAAACTAGATCGTTTCAACCATGTTGGTTTGTTTTGATTTCAATCTTTTATTGATCTGATTTAGTTTTTAAAAATGCCAAACCATTTAGGATTGGTTCGGCTTAGGTTTGAGCATGAAATTGATCCAAATCAGACCATGCTCATCTTTATCCATAGGTTCAATAAACCACTACAATCCACCAACAAAAGTGAATAAAGTACAAAAATATCAATAAACCATAGGTAATTTGGTTACATTTGGATGAAAGCTTAAAAATTTGCAGTCTCAACAAAATAAGTGTATATACATTGTATTCTTTTTTGAATATATGAATCTTAACAGAACATTTGCATACAGGCTTCAAGAATCAAGAAGGCAGTAAAAATATAGTTTTTTGATGCATTGGAGCCCTTCATTGTTTGGATAACTATTGAGCTACATCCAAAAAAAAGTAAACTTGAAACAAATAAAAGATAATTAATTAGCTTCATGAAAAGCTAACTTTTATAACTTCATCTTTTCTGTACATATGAGTCTCAACAGAACATATGCATACAGGCTTCAAGAATCAAGAAGTAGCAAAATTATGGATTCTTGATACATTGAAGCCCTTCTTTGTTTGAACAACTGTTGAGCTGTATTCAAAAGAAAGTAAATCCAATAAATTACATCATGGAGGTATTTGACATGAATCAATTGATTCAGTAAAATTTAAAATAAATAAAAGACAATCAATTATCCTCATGAAAAACTAACTTTTATAACTTCATCTTCCCTATACATATGAGTCTCCATAGAATATATGCATACAGACTTCAAGAATCAAGAAGATAGCAAAATTATGGATTCTTGATATATTGAAGCTCTTTTTTATTTGGACAACTATTGAGTTGCATCCAAAAGAAAGTAAATCTGAAACAAATAAACGACAGTCAATTAGCTTCATGACAAACTAACTTATATAACTTCATCTTCTCTGTGCATATGAGTCTGAATAGAATATTTGCATACAGACTTTAAGATACACTTATTCTTCAGCTATTGGGGCATTGCATATCTTCCGGTTGTGCCCAACATTATGATATCTCCCATATTTAAGCAGACGGACTTCCTCTGGTTGGGATTCAATGTGCTTCTTCTTGGGCCTTCTTGCCTTTGGTTTGGTTATAGGTGATTTTATATTCAGATCCTCATGCTTTACCCCCATAGGTTTAGAAATATTCGCAATAGGAAAGATGGCATGCTCATACATTCTCCGATAAGCATGCACTATGAAAAATTCAATATATATGTACACACTGACTCATGCTTCCTAATTATTATTACACATATATGTGAGTAAGGATGACTGTAGACCTTCCAATATCTGCATGAATAAGTACGGATGTTTAGATTAACTTCATATAGGCATTCTGTGACTACTTCAAACAGCTCGCCATTTGAATATCGCATTATAAGATCCCTCCCATCTTCAATGTTTATATTTATCAGCTCCTCAATCGTAAGAAGTAGGAGCATCTACCATTTATAGGAGCGGTTGCATCTCTCATGCATTAACTTCATCATCTTATACTGGAGCATGTCTACCACGGGAGTTATTGGAAGCTGTCGTACCTCTTTCATCCAATTGTTAAAGACTCCACGATATTAGAGTATATCTTCCCATATTGTTTTCTCTTAAATAGAGCATTTAGTCAGTGATTATTATCTAAACTGCGTTCAATCTATTCACATACCTTCGGTGAAATCTCTCTTATATCACTAATATAACTAATGAACTGTGATATATGTAGTGCATATGCTGTGCTATTATGTAGGCTCAACACCTTTTCTCTTTATACTGCCGACAATCCATCGAGCTCTTTCTTGAAATTCTCCTTTAGATGTTGTAAACAATAACCATGGACAGCATCAAGAAATGATGTCCTCACACCCTTTGTTAAGCCTTTTGCTTTGTCTGAAATAAAGCATAATTGATGATAGTAAGGATCTTCGTTGTTATAAATTACATCATGAGGCTTCTCATAAAATTAAACCAAATTGGCATCATTCTCTGCACTCACAATAGCAAAAGCTAGTGGAAACATCCCATTCTTAGCATCAAGTACCACTGTTGAGAGCATTACATCATAATACCTATTAAGGATATGGGTTCCATCCATGAACAATAAAAGGTGGCATTCACTCTTGAATCCAACTATACATGCATGAAAACATATAAACATCCTCTCAAAATGTCCATCTGGATACTCAAGTATAAAAAACTTTCTGGGTTAGTCTCGGCCACTACTTCACCATATCATCGCAAAAGATCAAATGATGCATAATCTTCACTATATAATTCGACTCTTGCCACTTCTTTTTCGAGCCAAGCTTGCTTGTAAGGAAGATGAATGTCAATTTTTTTTTGAATATTCTTCTTGATATCAATTGGTCTATACAATGATCTGTCTTTGAGTTTTTGAAGTACTATATCAGCAACCCATATTGTTGATGCCTTTGGATATCCGCCCCTCCCAATGCCACTGCCACAAGTATGCGTGTTACTAAAGATTTTGATTTTGAAGGTCTCCTGCTGCCCAACCCTTGATGCATGCAGTTGTCATGGACAACTTTAATTGATGCATTTGACATTAACTCTTAATTTATCATTCTTGATGAATTGATAATCTTTATTGAGGATGATTGAATAATTTCTTAACGCCTTCTTAAAATGAGTTACATTTTTAAATATCCGATCAATGTCTGATATTACATTCTCTCATGATCTAGCTAATCGAAGGTCGGATGCAGATGTAGAACTTTAGGATGAAGCTATGACCACGAGAGCCATACTCCTGACGTCTTGTAGACTGATTATGCTGTCAAAATAATGAAATAACTATAGTGGATAATGAACTTTGGATGAATCAAGTAATAACGAAATAATTTAAAGAAAAAATTTTACCTCGAATCAATTAGACGAGTAGATTCTGATCCATTATTAAGGCTAGTCTTCACATTGATCTCTATTGACGGAGACTTTAGTGCAATATGAAAATAAAGCATGCGTTGAACATTCTCATCATTGTTGAGTTTAAACATAGACTTTTCTTAGGTGGAAAGCTGATATTTCAATATCAAAATATTTTTATCTATGCCCCACTTACTACATATCCCATCTGTAATTTCATCCAACGTGCACTCTTGATTCAGCCTCAATATGCTCCTTTCTTATCCGTATTTTGCTACCACCATATGATAATCCATCTATAATTACTTGCTTTATGAGTAATGCGTAGTATAACATATTGATAAAAAGAATATGAAACAGATACCAGCAATCCATTTACATATCAAGCTATTAAATAACATAATAAATAAATACTTAAGAATATATTTAACTATTTACTTGTACAATAAATGAATAACATTATAAATAAAACAATGGAGATTTTTTTTTTTAGTTTAAATATGAGTGGCAGTATTTTAGGACCCACAAAACAGGGATAAAGATGGATCAGCTGAGATCGTGCCATGCCAAGCTTAGGACCGATGTTGGTTTGAGGAATAGGAGAGAAAAAGAAGCAGTTATCGTCGGCCCAAATCTAGGAGGCTTAGGAATGAGGGAGAGATCGGAGGAAAAAGAAGAAAAATAGGAAGGGGAAGAGGAAGGGAAAAAGGAGGGGGTTAAAGAGATATTATTACCTTTGGCTGCTGGTAGAGATGGAGGGAAAAGGAAGGACGGTGGTGGCATGGGATTGGAGATGCGGTATTAAGAAAGGGTTCTGATTGAGAGAGTTTGAGGGGCGGCATTTGTAAATAAACCAAAAATCCATTCCCTTATAAGTTCCTGCAGGGTTAATCTTTCCCTCCAAAACAATCCAAAGGCAGTTCTGTCATTTATGTAGACTTGAACGGCAGCAATGGATGGTAGGATCTATAAATAACTCTTTAAATAGTTTTAGAAGATTTTATTCCACTTGAGAGGTTCAGGAACTTAAAGGTAAGTCCAAATCAATCTAAAGACCTATAGATAATTTTTTTAATAAATTATCATATTTAAGATTTTGACTCAGAATCAACCCAACTTATTGCTCTAGGAGCCTGAGTTAGGATTTTCTTTTCGGGACATTGTCAAGCTCTTAATAGCAAATGTAAATTTTGGGATATACCATGATGCTCTTCAATCTGCCACTCATCCTCTCCTCCTCCATCTTCAACCTTTTCCTCCTCTTTCTCCTTTATCTTCAACTCGGCCCTCCTTTCCTCCTCTCCTTCTCTGTCTTTAACCTGCCCCTCCTCCTTTGTCTACAACCTAGCATTCCTCATCTTTTATCGGCACCTCAATGTTTCTCCTCCTCCGAGTTTCACGGTAAGAGCTTAGGATTACGTTGAAAGGGAGAAGGTTATTTAGAAAGAGTCTCTCAACTTCAACAAAATTACGCTCCTTTATTCTTCATCTCATTATGAAAATAATCTCAAATTTCAATAAAATTGCTGCACCAACCACACATGTGACTAACCACAGACAGTTATGGATGGATCAATTTGGACCGTCCATTGTAGATCGAACAGTTAGAACTTTGATAAAATGTGGTTTTATCCTTTACCACAAGATAGTAAAACCCATAAATTTTTACAAAAGTAACTTTCGCAAGTCAGATCATTAGGTTTATATTATCCGAATCCAGGTACTTTCGGATTCATGCAGGCTTTTGGTCAAAATCAAATCATCTTCTTGCAGCCAAACCACCTTTATATCAGCTTGGATTTTCACCCTTGCTATAGTCTGCAAGTCCCATCGATATGTGATATAGTTCATAAGTTGGAATCCTCTGGTTTCTCCCACAGAATTGCATCAGCTAGGGCAAAATGCAACTCCACCTCCACCTTAACATGGGGGTGAAGAAACCATTAATGGAGATCCACCGAGCTTTCGATATCGTCATTCCCTCTCATTTGGACTATATATTAGCACTGTTTACTTCATCGATCTTCCCCTGGCTTACCAGATAATCTGGATCTGGAATTCACTGAGGAAATCATCCACATATATACACTTTTTAGCTAACCAAGTGACAGAGCACCCAGGCCTAAGGGGTTTCCCAAACCTGCTCAATATTTTCAGAGTTCCACTTAGGAACTCCTAAACTACTTAGCATCAACTATTCCTCCATTGTCTTAGTCTCATGAAAGAGGGTGCCTCTCTCTGCTCTGAATTCAGGCCATTTTCTAAAGATTATCACTAAGACTATTGCTAACAGATTGGCACCTCAACCTAAATCAGACACTCAGAGCAACACCTTTTAAAGGTCAAGCATGGATACCTCCGACAGGAGTTATATGCAACCAAGGGAGCTGAATCCCTTCTCGCTTTCAAAATATAACAAAGTAATTACTAGTAATTAAACATTTAAACTTCTGCCTAATTGCCACTGCAAACCCAATAAAATCTGGACAGTTGTGTGCATTAACTATTAGAAAACACTCTGGCAATATTTATAAATGTATACGAACAACTTCTCTTATATCATAACAAAATTAGACCGCTGGATCTCTTAACTACTCAAGCCAAAAACATGATTAATTAGTTCCTAATCTCTATCCATCAACTGAAACACCTTCAAGCAAACAAAAGGTTATGGCTAGAAAAGTTGCTTGATTTCTGTGGAGGAATGGGGGGCCTGCTCCTTGCACTGAGTGATAATAAGGAGCCCCTTGAGGCCTTCTTCATGATGGTCTTGGAACACCCTTTGGGGGACAGTGATTTCTGCCTGTCCAAATACCCTTCACAGCTCCTTGATGACTTGAGTTTTTTCCTGCATGGCCTTTCAGGCTTGGCAAGATCCTCCAAGCTCCTCACATTAGATAAAGATGTGAATGACTGAGATTTCCCATTGTAGAACTTTGACACCCCTCTCCTATAATTAGAAGGAAAAAAAAAAAAATCCATGAGACTGATTTGGTAAAATAAATAGGAAGTCATCAAAAAAAAAAAAAAAAAGGCAAAATAAATAAGAGGAATACATTAAATGCTATATTGGTGTATAAAGAATTGATGATGCAGTGCATCCTGCCATTTAGAATTAACATGCTTATTTTTTGAAGATTTAATAGTTGATCTGAAATAGCTGTGATCTTAATTGCTATGATTAAGACCACCTATTTGGTGCAACTTGTGCTATAGTCCACACACACACACACACATACAAAGAAAAAAAGGAAGTTCATACTGAAAGGTTTGTGTCATGTCATAGGATCTAATAAAGTGAAAAATTATTAGCCTATGATAGCCATGCAAATTATCCCTCGTACAACAAAATATAATCAATTGTAGATTCATAGTTAAAATATCAAAAGGCTGAAGCGTATTCATGGTATATATCAAGGGTGGGCAATAGGAGAGAGAAGGGTGGAACTTACTTGAAGGGAAGTTGGGCTATGAGAGAAGACATGCCATATAGAGGTCCACCTTCAAAATGATCATCCTTGTTCGGCGGCGATGAAGAAGAAGTCGAAGAGATTGCATCATCCATGAAGTCCGACGACACCGAAGAATTCTCCGAGGAAGAAGACATGGACCCAAGGTCCTCCTTCTCAACCATGGTCCCATGGTTGCCTTGTGGTGTAAAAGAAGCATCCATTCTCAATAAGATGTCCTCCCAATTCTCTTGATCTATGCCTATAGCCTCCCCTCCAACCAACAACCATACGCCTTAGCCTCAGAAACTATCCCAAACTTCTGTATCCAAAGAGCGAGCTTCTAATTAAGGAGAAAAGCAGGCCAACAATAAGGGTAGAGCTCCATATGATTCCCACATATAACAAGCATGAAGTTGAGTATGGGGAAGGAGATTAGTTATGGAGGTAGACATAAAGGGGGATGGCATGTGAGGTGGGGCAGGGAGGCTATAAGAGGAGGAGGGAGTTAAGGATAAGCATTGGTGGCTTTGCCTGAACTTTGACGTAGATTCGGCATTATCCACATTTGCTTTTTCCTGTCCCCCATTTTCGGTACTTGAGGAATTGGTTCAGTGGATAAGGACTCCAGTGCTGCTGGCACCTTGTATTCCTTCCCACTGGGCCCATCCTATACTTGGAGACATTTATGTATGTATGTATGTATGTATGTATCAATAGTGCATATAGAAGTTTTGGCAATGCATTATTCCTATAGCTCTTTTTTTGTATTGTAATAAAAGTTGTTATATCATTAAATCTGCTATTATAACAATTTCCAAGGCCTTGACTACAATCCTGCTGTACAATCTTTGTATAATGGATTCAATTATTGTCGTTTGAGCATTTTATTGTTCATCCCAGCGAGATGATGCATTTTAAACTGAAATTATGATGATTAAAAAAAAAAATATGTTTTATCTAATAATTTTGATAAGATCACATTACATAATTATGTTTTCATTGTTATTTTCTTTTTGTTGTCTATTATAAGATAAATAATAGTCACCATGCGCAAAGGTCATCAATCTGTTACATTATAAATAATAATTTAAGCAGATTTGGCTATTTGAATATTTCGGCTTGTTGATAACTTCAGGTTGAAGCTTTCATCCATATCTTTCACCTCTCTCACATACGGACAATGGAAATCATGTATTTTAAAGTTTTCGTGTTGTGGTTATTTAATTAATGTACCTTTCATATATCATCTCTTTTGAAGTCCCTTTGGAGGGATCGTAGCCACAAGGAATTCTTGTACCATATTCAAAGCTTATCTTGTGCTCTTTACCTAACGCTGGCCCCATCGTAGCATGACCAAGAAGCTTCAATTGGTTAATTTCTTCCTACTTTGGAAAAGGAATGAAATAGAAGAATCTTTACCATCTCTTTTCCATGATACATTCATTTCGCTTGTCCACCATATTTTAGGTGCATACGTATGCCCATTGTAAAAATGCTATGTTGGTTATCTTCAGATGCAAGGGCTATAATCACTAATGTTTTTCTATCGTACCTTCATTTAGGTTGCCACGTGTTCGCACGTGCATACGTGCACACACATATATATATTGATAAATATTATGATAAAAAATATTACCACAAAAAAAATCACTGAGCTATCATGGGCATAGGTGATTCACGGTTCGAGCAACACCTTATCTATTAAATCAATTTTTGTGAACCATATCGTGGTACCAATCATTTTTCTTCATTTAATGGGCAAAATTCTGCTGTAAGAATGCCTTGTAGCATTTCTTATTCTTTCTGAAATAATTTTTAAAATTTTTACTTATAATCTTTAAACATAATTACTAGAGCGTATGAACATAATATAAACTGCTGTAACTCATGAAAATATATAATTTGTTATCTAATACAATAGCTGACGTATGATTTATTATGTAAACTTTTCATGGGCATTATGACCCAATTAGCAACTAGATAAATTTATTTCTCTTGCATATGTTATTCTTAATTAGTCATATTATGATACTTGGAGTGGCAAAAAAAATAATAAAAAAAAAATTATATTTTTGTAAGCTATACGTGAGGAACGTAAATTGTGCAGCAAGATTCAAGTAATAGCAAGTATCCAGACCTAGTTGTTGAAAATTTCTTAAAAAGAATGTTGAAATCTGCTTTGGAATTCGGACTGTGTAAAAATCCGACACGTGTTCACCATTTTTTAAATTTTTCAGTCAGCGTCTCCTGTGCTGTAGCCAAGCGGCCTGGTAACTTCTAAACTATCGTGTGAGCCCCACACGGTCCGGTTAGCGTGTGAGAAAGGTGGCATGGACGTGATAGCCTTTGTCCACCGCCACAACCTTATCCTTTCGAAGATGGGGATGGAGAGGTAACCGATTTTAAGTTACAAATAGACGGAAACTAGAAAATTAAGGGGGATCAGGTTCTCAAAGCATGACTTAAGCCACTTCACATGCTTGGTGGAGGCACACATGTACCATTTTTGGATCTTTTTTATGGATAAAAAATTTATTAAAAAAATTATATTTTTTAAATAAATATTACTTACATAATATTTAAATAAAAAAATAATTTATTCATATTTTTTATATATTAAAAAATAACTTCAAAATTTGTTACTCATGTTCTTTTATTTTATCATTTTTCTGAATAAATTGATATGATCTATCTATATTTTTCATAATATTTTTTATTATATAAATATTATTAAATATAATAATATAATATAATATAATATAATATAATATAATATAATATTATTATATTAACATGTAATATCCAGCCTATTTGGACCTTGGACCAAGCCCAAACCATCAAAGCCAATATAAAAAAAAAAAGAGAACAGGAAGAACACTCCCGATAGGAGTCTTCTTCTTCGATGAATCTCGAATGGAATGGGAGTTCTAAGACCATCGGAGCCCTAAGGTTCTCTATAAATAAGTCTTCCCCCTCTCTTAAGACTCACCACCGGCAATTTTCGAGTTTAATTTCTTCTCTTTTCTCCGTTGAAGTCACGGCCTCCCATTAGTGTGTTCGTCAGAAATCGGAGGTCGGAGACGCCACCGGAGCTCAGATAAGGCTTCGACCTTTCTTCCTCTCCCTCTTTCCTTTCTCTCCATGGCTTTAGACCCTCACCAACTATCGAAATCATCGGAAAATCCATGAAAAGGTGAATCTCTGTTTTGCTCTGTTCGGTCGAGCCATCTTCCTCTCTTTTCCGGCCACTAACGCCGTTGTTTGCGGCGTCTCACCCTTAGGTTTGGATCCCCACCCCTCTACCTATCATCCTAGAGAGGCCTTGCCCACTAGCGACCGGCCAATGATCGAAAAACAAAAGCAAAGGGGCGGGTCTCCTGTTTTTCGAATTTTTTTTAAAATCCCTCGCCGATTGAGCCTCGCTGCTAGGGATTTCTTACTCTTCGCTATCAACCGCCGTTGTTGGATCTCCGATCGTGCCGCCACCCTCGTCAAAGCCTGAGCCATCGAGCCCCCTTCCCTTGTGTCCTTGTTCTGTTCGGCCAGAAAAAGAGAGAGAGAAGATAAAAGAAAAAATAAAAGAAAGAAGAAAACGGAAAAAAGACAAGAAGAAGAAAAAGAAAAGTATAGAAAAAAAAGGGAAAGAAAATGAGAGAGAGTTCTCTCTCTTTTCTCTCTCCTCTCTCTGCCTTCTTTCTCCACTTTCTCTCTCTAAATTCTCTCTCTACCTTCTCTTTTTAGACCTTTTCCCTCTTTATGGATTTTCTCTCTTTAGATTCTTTCTACTCTCTCTCTAATTGCATCATGGATCCTAAGATAAATTTGAGATGAAAATAAGATGATCTGAAATCGCTTCAAAATTCGTGCAGTAGGTTGGATCCCAGTCTGATTCTTATTCAAAATTTATAACATCGATCATGGTTAATCCAGATTGAGTCACCCTGATATGATCTCTGATGATCTCGATCATGATTGCCTCAACTGAAGGATACGAAGATTCTCTCTCCACTTTTTCTCTCTACTTTCTCTCTTTAGAATTTTCTCTCTCTTCATGAATTTTCTCTCTCTAGAAGTCTTGTGGATCAATGGAGGGTCCAGATACTTAGACAAATCTCAATTTTGGTTAATCCTAAAAAAGATCTTGGATTTATGTTATTAGGATCGTTTATCCGTAATTTCTTCATATATGATTTTTATATTTAATCTTGATTATATGAAGATGTAATTATTGTACAAGAAGATATGGAGCAAAATATCTTAATTTCGGATTGGTAGATTAAGGAACTCATCGAATTCTATATTTAGATCGATCACCGATAGAGATAAGAATCTCTATATATGATCACCATTATATATGCTATTTTATTATTGGTGTTGTATCGTTGGTTTTGCATTGTTGATTTCGTGATCGATGATTTTGCTATGTCGGAGACATCATTATTTGATTAAATAATTATTGGATTATGTCAATATATATGAATTCATGATTGATGGCATGATTATATGTGCATGATATATCTATTTTGATTACACTGTAAATTGAAATTGATTTGATGAAATCAATATATAATAATTAGATAAAAAGGATATGGCTTGAACTAGCCTTGTTATGTGAAACAGCCTCCACAGGCTTATGCGTGGCAGAATTTGATCCAAGACCCTTTTTTTTTTTTTTTTTTCATTTCTTTTCTTTTTGTTCTTCTTCTCTTTTTCTGTTTTCTTCTTTCTTTTATTCTTTCTTTTATCTTCTCTCTCTATCTTCTCTTTCTAGATCTTTTCTCTCTCTAAATTCTCTCTCTACCTTCTCTTTCTAGACCTTTTCTCTCTTTATGAATTTTCTCTCTCTAAGATCTTTCTACTCTCTCTCTCTAATTGCATTATAGACCCTAGGATAAATTTGAGATGAAAATAAGATGATCTAAAATTGCTTTGAAATTCATGCAATAGGTTGGATCCCAATCCGATCCTTATTCGAAATTTATAACATCGATCATGGTTAATCCATATTAAGTCATCCTGATATGACCTCTGATGATCTCGATCATGATTGCCTCAACTAAAGGATACGAAGATTCTCTTTTTATTTTTTTTATACTTTCTCTCTCTAAAATTTTCTCTCTTCATAGATTTTCTCTCTCTAGAAGTCTTGTGGACCAATGGAGAGTCCAAATACTTAGACAAATCTCAATTTTGGTTAATCTTAGGAGAGGTCCTGGATTTATGTTATTAGGATTGTTTATCCATAATTTCTTCATATTTAATTTTTATATTTAATCCTGATCATGTAGAGATGCGACTGTCTGCATAAGATGTTGAGTGGAATATCTTATTTTTGAAATTCATAAATCAAAGAGTTTGTTAATTTTTGTGCTTGGATCAATCATCAGTGGAGGTAAGAATCTCTGTACATGATCACCATTATATATACTATTTTATCGTTGGTATTGTATCGTTGATTTTGCATCATTGAATTCGTGATCGATAAATTTGCTATGCTTGAGACACTGTTATTTGCTTATATGATTTTTAAGCATGAGTATGGGTTATGTCAATATATATGTATTCATGGTTGATGGCATGATTATATGTGCATGATATATCTATTTTGATTACATTGTAAATTAGAATTGATTTGATGAAATCAACATATAACAATTAGATAAAAAGGATATGGCTTAAACTAGCCTTGTTATGTGAACAGCCTCCACAGGCTTATACGTGGAAGAATTTGATCCGAGGAAGATCATGGATAATTTGATCCAAGAAAGATCATGGATATTTTGATCCGAGAAAGATCATAGATATTTTGATCCGAGAAAGACCATGAATATTTCGATTTGAGAAAGATTATAAAAGTCGATCCGATAAAGATCATCGCATGATTCTGGTTAGCCTAAAGTCAGAAAGAAAAAGATTAAAGATCATGTGATAATGAAAAGAGAAATGAAAGACAAGACATGAAACAATTGCAGAATAAAAGTGTTCACCTATTAACATATGATGATGCATCTCTTTTGATAAGATAGATAATTTATAGATATTTGCAGTATTCTGGATATTGAATATGAGATTTTATATTTTATTACTTATTCTTATTTTTAGATTATATTATTATATTGGTGTGATATGAAAATTCTTACTAGATTATAAATCTCACATCCCTCTATTTTTCTTTTTCTTCTTAGAGTTACAAGATGCTCATGATTGGCTATGATTTGGATTTGCGGGTCAGCGGATGAATAGGTAGAGTGTTATGATACCTGATTAGAGGATTAAAAAAATTTAATTTATAATTATGTAAGTTTTACTAATTATTATTAAAATTAAACATTATAGATGTTGAGGTTGAATGAATTATTTTTGGCCTTGCATATTCTTTAGGGCTTGCTCTAAGGAGTGTGCGGCCATCACGTATCCGATCCGAGTGTTGGGTTCAGAACGTGATAGAGTAGTATTAGAGCCTAGGTTTAAGATCATTAGGGACTATAAAGCGATATCAAAACTTTGTGTATCATCAAAGGATGTGACAGAATAATATCAGAGCTTAGAGCTTAGATTATGATCATTTGGGGACCATGATACAAGTGATTAAGATATAATAAAATGGTATCAGAGCTCAAATTTAAAATCACTAGAGACTGTGATATAAGTGATATTAAAATTTTAGGATTATAATCAATAGAGTATGATAGATAATATCAGAATTTAAGGTTATGATTATTAAGGATGTGATAGAATAATATTAGAGTTTAGGTTATGATCACTAGAGAATATGACTTAAGTGATTTTTGAGCTTAAGATTATAATTATTTAGGATTGTGACTTTAGTGATATTTGAATTTAGGTTATGACCATAAGACACATGATAGACATAAAAGAAAAGATTCAATATTTGAATTTTAAATCAATAGATACTATAATAAAATTTATGTATAAGTGGCATATGATAATAGAATTGATAAGTTATATCTTAGATTTCAATTAGTAGGATTGACCTAAGTATAAGAAGTGTTGACTTTGAAATGAAGAGTGAGATATTGATGTGTTGTGTTGAGTATACTTAATAATTTTGAAATGCTAAATTTATATGGATGGAGATTATGATAACTTTTCTGATTTGATATTAATTATCTGAGCATTACAAATTTTGGATTCATCAGAAGGAAGTTAGTTAGGATGTGGTCTAAAAAAAAATTACATCATACGAGAGAGAAATATTTTGAGCATTGAACCTATAGGAGGTCATATATGAAACTCAATTTTAGATAAAAAATATATTTAAAATTTATTATGAGAATATTAGATATATGTCTTGATGAAATCTTTGGTTATCCAAAATATCATATTTGGATATGATTTCTTGATCTTTCAAGTTGCGTTGAATTTTAAGTCAAAAATTTGATTATCTAAATGGATCTAAGATATTCTGATATTATTGTTAAATTAAATATGGAAAAAATTAATTTTATTAGAATATGATATATATATTATGAAAAAATCTTTAATAATTCATATTACCATCTTTGGATTGGATTCTTTAATTTTGCTTATGATTGTTGAAGATAGTGGAGTTGTATTAATTATTCCAATCAAAGTTTAATTTTTCGAGCTGATCTAAGATATCTCGTTAGTATTAAATTTTGAATGACTTATATAAATCTTAACACATAAAGGATAAAATTTTGCCTGAATTTATTGATTAATATTAAGGGTTATGATGAAGAGAGTTTTACAAAAAATAATCAAGTTGATTCTACTTACAGAGATGTTGACTTAAGTTCTTCTAGTTTATTCAAGTTGGAGTTAATTCTTTTGAAAAAAAATTAGTTAAAAAATTATCTAAATAATCATAAGATAAATCGAAGTTTAACTTTAATTAATTCTAGACATGTTGAATTTGTAAGGAGTGATGAAGTTTATGTAATGATTTCAAACATAGAAAGTGGATGAAGATTTAATTTTGAGGTGATATGTCCAACAGATAGTAAAGATAAAGAAACTTAAAATTTTACTCTAAGTTTTATATAAAATTTGAAGATTGGATTTATCTTTGATTGATCTAATATACAAGGATATCTTTTGATAAATCTATATAATTTGATAAATTAAGATCAGAGTGTATAGCAAAAATATGATGGATTAAATTGATTAGAAATATTAATTTTTTGATTCAAAAGATATTATGATGGAATACATTAGTTGCAAATAAGAAAGAATTTTATTGATAATGAAAGGATGCTATAGATTTTGATCTAATCTGATCATAACCGGACCATTTTTGCTAGTAGGTTGCTTCATTGTAGATAATACTAAGAAATCCTAGATATCTCAAATCTATTATTAATAGCTTGATAGTTCTTTTGTTAGTTCAAACCTAAAATATCTTTACACAGATACCATTTTTTTCGAGATTTAATATTGTTACTCAAACTGACATAGAAGGTTGAGGTTTTCTTAAGATGAAAGTCTACCTGTTAAATTTATTGGAAGGTCAAGAGAAGAAAGAAATCGATGATTGTGAAGGGTGCCCGATGTTCGGCCTTTCTTTATTTTCTATCATAGGTAGTTTGAGATAATTATGAATTTCGAGTGAAATATATTGGACAAATAACTGTGGTATGTTAATACAAGTCCAAAATATTATCATTCTTCAAAAAAATTGAGAAATCAATAAAAAAGATGAATTTGAGATTTCAAATAATTTTGTTATAACAAGATCATAAGAAATAAATAATATGTAAGATATTATTGGAAGCGTGAGAATGATATGATGAAAGTATATTTTTGAGAATATATCTCAAACAACATAACTTAATTTCGAGAACGAAATTATTTGAAGGAGGGAAGAATATAATACCCGGCCCATTTGAGCCCTGGACCAAGCCTAAACCATCAAAGCCCATATATATATATATATATATATATATATATATATATATATATATAAAAGAGAGAACGGGAAGAAGACTCCCAATAAGAGTCTTCTTCTCCGATGAGTCTTGAACGGAATGGGAGTCCTAGGATCATAGGGGCCCTAGGGCTCTCTATAAATAAGTCTTCCTCCTTCCTTAAGACTCACCACCGGTGATCTTCGAGCTTAATTTCTCCTCATTTCTCCGTTGAAGCCGCGACGTCCTATTAGTGTGTTCATCAGAAATCGAAGGTCGGAGACACCACCGGAGCTCAGGTAAGGCTCCAACCTTTCTTCCTCTCCCTTTTTCCTTTTTCTCCATGGCTTTAGACCCTCACTGACCATCAGAATCGTTGAAAAATCTATAAAAAGGTGAACCCTTATTTTGCTCTGTTCGGCTGGGCCATCTTTCTCTCTTTTCCGACCATCGACACCGTCATTTGCGGCATCTCACCCTTAGGTTTGGATACCCACCCCTCTACCTATCATCCCAGAGAGGCCTTGGCTACTGGCGACCGGCCAATGATCGAAAAATAAAAGAAAAGTGGCCGGTCCCTTGTTTTCTGATTTTTTTTTAAATCCCTCACCGATCGAGCCTCGCTGCCGATGATCTCTTGCTCTCCGCTATCAGCCGCCGCTGTCGGACCTCCGACCGTGCCGCCGCCCTCGTCAAAGCTCGAGCCATCGAGCCCCCTTCCCTTGTGTCCCTCTTCTATTCGGCCAGGAAAAGAGAGAGAGAAGATAAAAGAAAGAATAAAAGAAAGAAGAAAATGGGAAAAAGAGAAGAAGAAGAAAAAAGAAAAAGAAAAAAAAGAAGAAAAAAAAGAGAGAGAATTCTCTCTCTTTCCTCTCTCCTCTCTCTACCTTTTTTCTCCACTTTATCTCTTTAGATTCTCTCTCTACCTTCTCTTTCTAGACCTTTTCTCTCTTTATGAATTTTTTCTTTCTAGGATCTTTCTACTCTCTCTCTAATTGCATCACGGATCCTAGGATAAATTTAAGATAAAAATAAGATGATCTGAAATTACTTCAAAATTCGTGCAGTAGGTTGGATCCCAGTCCTATCTTTATACGAAATTTATAACATCGATTATGGTTAATCCATATTGAGTCACCCTGACATGACCTCTGATGATCTCGATCATTATTACCTCAACTGAAGGATACGAAAATTATCTCTCCATTTTTTCTCTCTACTTTCTCTCTCTAAATTTTTTTCTCTAGAATTTTTCTCTTCATGGATTTTCTCTCTCTAAAAGTCCTGTAGACCAATGGAGGATCCAGATACTTAGACAAATCTCAATTTTGGTTAATTCTAGGAGAGGTCCTGGATTTATGTTATTAGGATCGTTTATTCATAATTTTTTCATATATGATTTTTATATTTGATCCTGATCATGTAGAGATGTAATTATTGTACAAGAAGATGTGGAGCAAAATATCTTGATTTCGAATTGGTAGATTAAAGAGCTCATTGAATTCTATATTTAAATTGATTACCGATTGAGATAGAAATTTCTGTACATGATCATCATTATATATGCTATTTTATCATTAGTGTTGTATCATTGGTTTTGCATTGTTGATTTTGTTATCGATGATTTTGCTGTGTCGGAGACATCATTATTTACTTATATGATTTTTAAGCGTAAGGATGGATTATGTCAATATATATGAATTCGTGATTGATGGCATGATTATATGTGCATGATATATCTATTTTGATTACACTGTAAATTAGAATTGATTTGATGAAATCAACATATAACAATTAGATAAAAAGGATGTGGCTTGAACTAGCCTTGTTATGTGAAACAGCCTCCACAGGTTTATGCATGGAAGAATTTGATCCGAGGCCTTTTTTTTTCTTTTCTTTTTCTTCTTCTTCTCTTTTTCCCATTTTCTTCTTTCTTTTATTCTTTCTTTTATCTTTTCTCTCTACTTTCTTTCTCTATTTTCTCTCTCTACCTTCTCTTTCTAGATCTTTTCTCTCTTTATGAATTTTCTCTCTCTAGAGTCTTTTTATTCTCTCTCTAATTGCATCACAGATCCTAAGATAAATTTGAGACGAAAATAAGATGATCTGAAATTGCTTCAAAATTCGTGCAGTAGGTTGGATCTGAGTCTGATCCTTATTCAAAATTTATAATATCGATCATGGTTAATCCATATTGAATCATCTTGATATGATCTCTGATGATCTCGATCATGATTGCCTTAACTGAAGGATATGAAGATTCTCTCCACTTTTTCTCTCTACTTTCTCTCTCTAAAATTTTCTCTCTCTTCATAGATTTTCTCTCTTTAAAAGTCTTGTGGACCAATGGAGGGTCTAGATACTTAGACAAATCTCAATTTTGATTAATCCAAGGAGAGGTCCTGGATTTATGTTATTAAGATTATTTATCCATAATTTTATCATATATGATTTTTATATTTAATTCTGATCATGTAGAGATGTGACTGTCTGCATAAGATATTGAGTGAAATATCTTATTTTTAAAATTTGTAAATCAAAGAGTTTATTGATTCTTGTACTTGGATCGATCACCAGTGGAGATAAGAATCTCTGTATATGATCACCATTATATATGCTATTTTATCGTTGGTATTGTATCATTAATTTTACATTATTGAATTTTTGATCGATAAATTTGCTATGCTTAAGACATCATTATTTATTTATATGATTTTTAAGTATGAGTATGGGTTATGTCAATATATATGTATTCGTGATTGATGGTATGATTATATATGCATGATATATCTATTTTGATTACACTATAAATTGAAATTGATTTGATGAAATTAACATATAATAATTAGATAAAAAGAATATGGCTTGAACTAGCCTTGTTATGTGAAACAGCCTCCACAAGCTTATGCGTGGAAGAATTTGATCCGAGGAAGATCATGAATAATTTGATCTAAGAAAGATCATGGGTATTTTGATCCGAGAAAGATCATAGATATTTTGATCCGAGAAAGATCATAAATATTTCGATCCGAGAAAGATTATAAAAGTCGATCCGATAAAGATCATCACATGATCCTGGTTAGCCTAAAGTCAGAAAGAAAAAAGGTTAAAGATTATGTGATAATGAAAAGAAAATTGAAAGACAAGACATGGAATAATTACAGAACAAAAGTATTTCACCTATTAACATATGATGATGCATCTCTTTTGACAAGATAGATAATTTATAGATGTTTGCAGTATTCTGGATATTAAATATGAGATTTTATATTTTATTGCTTATCCTTATTTTCAGATGATATTATTATATTGGTGTGATATGAGAATTTTTACTGGACTGTAAAGCTTACACCCCTCCATTTCTCTTTTCCTTCTCAGAGTTACAGGATGCTCATGATTGACTATGGTTTGAATTTGTGGATGAGCAGATGAATAGATAGAGTGTCATGATACCTGATCAGAAGATTGAAAAAATTTAATTTATAATTATTTAAATTTTACTAATTTATAGATATTTACAATATTCTAGATATTGAATATGAGATTTTATGTTTTATTGCTTATCTTTATTTTCAGATTATATTATTATATTGGTGTGATATAAAAATTCTTATTGGACTGTAAAGTTCACATCCCTCCATTTCTTTTTTTCTTCTCAGAGTTACAGGATGCTCATGATTGACTATGGTTTGGATTTACGGATGAGCGGATGAATAGATAGAGTGTCACGATACCTGATCAGAGGATTGAAGCAATTTAATTTGTAATTATGTCAGTTTTACTAATTATTATTGAAATTAGACATTATAGATGTTGAGGTTGAATGAATTATTTTTAGCCTTGCATATTCTTTAGGATTTGCTCTAAGGAGTGTGCGGCCATCACGTATCCGACTCAAGTGTTGGGTTCAAGGCGTGACAGAGTGGTATTAGAGCCTAGATTTAAGATCATTAGGGACTATAAAGCGATATCAAAACTTTGTGTATGATCAAAGGATGTGACAGAATATATATTAATAGATCATTATATATTATTTTATTATTATAATATATTATAGTATATTATAATATATGATATAATATAATATAATATTAATATATTATATTATATGATATTCTAAGGTTAAGGATGTATTAGGTATGGATTAAAAGGTTACTTTTTTGGTTGATGGGAAAATAATTTAGTCGCCTCCTAGATGGATAAGATTTTTCTCAATTTCATCAGTAAATGCTATCCATAGAAAAATAATTTATCTATTTTGAAAAGTATGAGAATATAGTTAATTCTTACTTATAAGTTGGTCAATAAAAAAATTGATCAATCAATATATTATATAAAAATAGAGGTATGATGGCTGAGAATCTGCCATGTGTCATCATCTGAAAATATAATCTTAATAAAATCCTAACTGAAAAAAATGAAGATTTTATCCTCTCTTTAAATCTCATCATTTGAAATCTGACTCCTTTATTTAAAATTTAAAATTTCTTTCTACCAACCCATCAACCAATATTAAAATTTAAAATCAGATTGGATCGGATACATATAAATAAAAATATAATATCAATAAAATCTCAATTGAAAAAAAAAATTTATCCTCTCTTTAAATCTGATTGTTTGAAATCTGACTCCTTAATTTAAAATTTAAAATTTTTCTCTACCAATCCATCAATCAATATTAAAATTTAAAATTAGATCAGATCGAATATATTTAAATAATATAAAATTATTATAATTTAAAAAAGATATATTAAAATTATATCAAATTATATATCTATATTAGATTTAAATTTATTTTTCAGAATCTAAATCGGGCGTGAATCCGATGTGGTGCAGAGACGAGGGTGTTATGAAGATGTTAAGAGGGGTTTTATGAGAACCGTTGGATCCGAAATAGATGAGGGTTCACTCATCGACAAATGGACCACCCCTTGAGATGGCTGTTGGGCATGGAGAAACCTCTGATAGAAACTTTCGATAACCAAACTCGATCTGATCAGCGTTCTTTCTCTCAATACCTCTATCCCATGCTTTTCGCTTTTTTACTACTATGGATTTTATTTTTGACGATTCGATTTCTCTAGCTCATAGGTGTTACGATTAGGGTTTTAATATTGAAGCTATAATTTCATTTCTAATCCTCCTCCTTTAAATCTCTATTTTTCTAGGGGCAAGTATGCGCGAGTTTTGTGAGTTTTATTTTTTTTATTTTTTTTCTCTTCTGCACATGTGACGGAGATCGAGGTAGAGTGCAAGTAGGTTTGTGGGTCCACTGGGTTACAGGTATGGCCTGAGATGGTGGTCAGTTGCCGAGGTATTGATCTCCAACCCCTTCCCCAGCTCCTTATAGGTAGTAGTCCCACCATCTATTTTCTTCTGAAAATAGAATCTCAATAAAAACCTAGCTTAAAAAGAAAAAAAAATTTATCCTCTCAATTTAAAATTCTCCTCTACCAACCCATCAACCAACATTTAAGATTTAAAATTTTCTCTTAACAATCATATTTTGAAATTTGAAATTATTCTTTGAAATCATAAATCTGATCCTTTGGCAATATTCGGGAACCACACAAGAATTTTACTATCAATGTCGGTGATCCCTTGGCAAAATTGCAGTGTTGATGATGGCTCGAAGAATTCATCATATCAAGGATATTTCTATTGCTGATGAACCACAGAAGATTAAGGTTAGAATAATAAAATTATGAGAGGTTCCATTCCGTTCCAATCCGAAAAAGAGAGAATGCATCCTTGAAATGATGCTTTTGGATGAATTGGCAAGCAACTGTTTAGATTTTAGTTTTGTTAAATCAGTATTTTTAATGAAGTATTATGAATGTTGCATGGGTTAACACCCCTAGGTCAATTAGAAATACTGATAATTTTGTACTCATTATGTTCGTGCTGAAAATCTGAATCATGAGGGATATAATAAACTATAAATATTGATGAAGCTTTAATGATCTGATCATTGCCTCATTGGCACTATTAGATTTTGGATAAATTTAAAGTTCTATTGATCAATGGAGCTATGGTACTAACTCACATCTTAAGAACAATGGATATTATTTAAGATGTTATATGAAACTTGAGCATTTCCTTCTAATCAGTTTCTTGCATTAGAGGATTTTTGCATGCCTTCACACCACCACCCCCCTACACTACTTGACCTTCTCTCTAATAATTTGTTATAGTGTTTAAGTTCCTTATCTTTGATTCAAGTCATATACTGTACTTGCTTATACTTTTAGATAAATTGGTAAGTAACTACTAAAATTTAGTATTGTTAAATTAGTGTTTTTAATGAACTATTAGCAATATTGCCCGGATTAACACCCCTGGTCTCTCTCTCTCTTTCTCTTATCTTTTCTGTTCGATCTGATGCATTTCTATCATTGTATATACATGGTTTAACTTCTGTTATGTTAATCATTCTAACTACTTCATTAGGGTGAGAAGATTCATGCAAGTGTGAAGAGCATATTGGTTTATAAGTTTAAGCCCTTGCTGACTGAAGGCAATGTATATATGCTGGATCATTATTTAGTTGAAGTCCTATCTAAAAATTTTAAAATCATGATGAATCGTTATAAAATTAACTTCTAATACAAGATCATTGTTCATCCATGTGAAGATTCCAAGATTTTTCTTACTTGCTACTCATTCATGTCTTTTGAAGATATTGCTTCAAATACCAGCAAAAAAGAATATCCCCATTTAATTGATATATACAATAGGATCTATGTATTTATTATTATTATGCTAATCATATTTGTCTATTATGATAATGATATTTAAAATTTATGTAGTTACATATGGTTTCAGATGCTATTGGTTTGCTTACTGGGGTTGGAGATATTGAAAATAAAACGAAGGATGGAAAATCAAAGAAGAAAATAGAACTTGAGGTTGAAGGCTTGGGGTAAGTGTTTCAAAATGAGAATTTGTTATCTATCTAGAAATATATATTTTAAATTATGAATGAGTATCGCTTCCAAATAGAAAAATTAAGGTGAAATAGTGCCTGTGAGATAAATTAGCTGTGGATGCTGCTTCTTTAAAAAAAATCCCGACGGTCCTATTGTTATGACTTCGTTAATAAAAATAATTATTATAAAAAAAATTAAATCACTAAAAAAATAGCATGTCTCAAATACAATTTTATTTTTGGAAGCATGTATTACCTATATTCATTGCAGGTGAAAGTGCATACTACACCAAAAGCATGAGTTGATATAAAGGATTTGAACACACCAGGCTTAGATGACTTGCCCTTTTAACTACAATCAATTCCATTTTTTCATCCTTTGATTTTTCTTCATTTTTTTCTTATATGAGTTTAATTTTATTATTTGTTATTAATTTTTTCATCTTTAATTATATTGCTTTAGTGCTGCTCACTATTCTTCCTTGGTACAATATTACTTTTTTTTTGCTTATATATTTATAATTTTTGCATGCTTATCTATTTAATCATCATATTATTATTGATTTTTATATTTAGTTATTTTATTTTTTATAATAAGATTACATTGAGTACAAATAATCTCAGAGTTTTGATGATGATTTCAAAAATAAAAATAGTCTTGATAAGATTTGATAGTGCTTATTTTATTGAATTAGAAATAAAATTAATTTATTATCGTTATATCTGAGATCTTTTCTATATACGACGAGATGATTAATTAGTATGTAAAATTCTAAAATTATTTTAGGCTTTTTTTTTTCTGAACAGGATAAAAATGAGTGGTGTGATCCCTCTTAAAGAACTTACTCCAATCAAGAGGCTCAATGATGAAGTATTTAATGAAGATTTGACTGTTGAATTATCTTTTAATTGCATCAAACAGAAAAATTTATTAAGCAAGAAAAGAATTGAGGTGCAACATGAAGGATTTTGTTATTAGAGTGTTTTTATTTTTTTTTATGAGAAACATAAAATAATGATATTTTTTGTTAAAGGAACCTGCCTTCTTTTACTTTTGTTTCTTCTAGATGATTGCTTAATTACTTACTCTTTTGCAGTGATATTCATTGAATCTTTCATTTTTGCTTTACAATAGCTATCTGGCATAAATACTATTTTTTTTTCTCATTAGATCTTTTCTTTTTGCTTAGTTACTCATTGAGAATTAAATGGTAGATACTAAACCTAAAAATGCCTATTTGCCTTTGTATTGGAGACTTAAAACAATAAAAACTACTTTCAAAATTATTTATTATTAATTTTTTCATCTTTAACTGTATTTCATCTTTATTTATCTAATTTAATAAATATATTATTTTTTTGTTATCATTTATAATGTTTTTATCCTAATTTTCATGCATCGCAGGGGTGCAGGACTAGTTTTTTTATAATATTTATCCATAAAAGAATATGTCCTTAAGGTGAATAGCAACGGGATGGATGTGGGTGTTCAGCTTGAAGAGCATCTACCATGTTTGTGATGTGGCATGGAAATCTCTATCTCCATCTCTCAAATCTCAAACTCTAGCAAGTGTGTTTTATTCGGTAGGTGTGATGCCGAAGTTTTTGGCATTATTAGAAGCCTTGGTGCAGATGTCTCGATGAATGGAAAGAAGGCCAAATACCTCTATGTTTTGTTAGCTTGTGATGTATATACGGAGAAAACTAGCCAGCAAAATGATGCTTCATAATGATTATGATAAGCCCAAGAAAAACTTCTCTTAAAAGATAATTATATATATTATAATATAAGAAGGAGGGCATCATTAGTCTTATATTAGTTATGAGCTAAGAAAAATTCTGACTTATATAGGATAGGATCTTCTCTTTTCCCTGATACATGTTTTGGGCAAAACAGTGAGGCCCTATATTATAGCGATCATAAGTCAAAATGGACGATACCTTGCATATATGGAAGCAAAAATCGATTTGTTCGAGCCACAAGCTTTTGACTGTAATATTGACGTCCCTATCATAGGGTTAATATACTATAGTAGTCGGAGACTGAAATAGATAATACCTCACATACATAGGAGTGGAGATCGATCCGTCCGAGCCCCATACGATCTAGTTAGCATGTGAGAAAGGTGGTATGGACGTGATAGCATTCGTCCACTGCCACAACCTTATCCTTTCTAAAGATGGAGATGGAGAGGTCATTGATTTTAGGTTACAAATGGACGGGAACTAGGAAATTAAGGGGGATCAGGTTCCAGAGCATGGCTTAGGCCACTTCACACACTTGGTGGAGGCACACGTGCACCGCTTTTGGGCCCTTATGTACCATTCATGTATTAAGATATATTCTTTTGCGAGTAAAAGGTTTACTTAGAAAACTATATTTTTTTAGATAAGTTTTACTCAGGCAATATTTAGATAGAAAAATAATTTATTCATATTCTTTTGTGCATTGAAAAATGGTTCTGGAATCTGTTACCTACGTTCTTTTGTATTATCATTTTTTTGGATAAGTTGTTATGATCTATCTATATTTTTCATAATATTTTTTATTATCTAAATATTATTATATATAATATTATGGGGCTGATATATCATAGTGGGATAATACCTCATATATGTGGGAGTGAAGCTAGATCTATTTGAGGAAATCTATCTGCATAAGAGGTTTATATTCACACGAACAAGTATGCGTGCATCGTTTTTGAAGCATGGCAATTCTGTCCAAAATGAAGTGAGTTATATATGAGAATCTTGTTATATTTTTTCGCTATCAAGAATCAAAGTTTACATTGTTTCTTATAATAGTCAACAAGTCTGAAACCCATGCAATGCATGGTTCACTTGATGAAAAAAAGAGATATATTTTAGTATTCAAAGGTTAATAAAAAGATAGACAATTTAAAAACTCGAGCCAGAGCGATCCGGGGTATATCAACATGTTACCTCTGGATTTAGTAAGATTAAGTTTCATTAGGAGAAAAAATAAAAATCTACAGTTGGAATAGATCCTCATCGTTTAGCCGACTATCTCTCATCCTCTCCTTCCTACCGAGTAGATATACGATGGTTATCTCTTTTCCTCGTCTCTGCACTGACTAAGCGTACTACGTTACGGATCAAGCCGACTTAAATGACAGAATATGACCTACTTGGCATTTGGCCAACTTAGTTCGACAGACAATCAATGTCTGACCTACAACATTCGACATATAATCGGCATCTGACTGATGACTTCTTCGGCATTCTACCGACTATCTGAATCTCGCAAATCTGGAGATCAAATGACGGTTATCTGGCACGAGCACTAACTATATACGGTCGTGGGATGCGATAGTCACCCACGAACTACCCATTATTTGGCCTTGATGATGGTTAATGAGGTAACCATCCAGTAAATGCCATAAGTCTCACGTCCTCAATATTCAGGGATGAGAGTTTTATTGTAACGGTATTTTTCATCCTATAAATAATGGTAAACAAAGAGGGATCTGGTAAGTTTTACTAATTAGAAGCTTGTGACTTTCGCTTTTGATTTTCTACTGTTCCTTTTCTCCGACTAACTTAGACATCGAAAAATCTCCCATTGGACAACTTCCAGTAAGATGATTTCAGCCTGCAGGTTCCCTGCCCTCCGAGTACTCAAGCGTTACAACTCGGCTTGCCGCTGGCCATCTCGTCGGAGATAGGCCACAACATCTACTTGATACACTGGTTTAAACCAATGAACATCAAATAAATGTAAAGCTATGAAGCATTAATCTACAAAATGGTAAATGCTTTAAAATGTCAGTTTATTATAGGAATTTATCACTCATAATTGCATTTTGTTTCATGTGAAATATTTCCATGTACTTAAAAATAGAAATCTCATGAATGACATCAATGGAAACAAAAACTAATGGAACAAAACCAATTTAACAACACAAAATAAAAGTGGACCATATTGACTTACCTTTTTCTTATCCACTTTGTATGTGGATTAGGCTTGGATCATGTAAATGTTAGCCTGGTCTAACTTGTTTTACTTGTAGTCATCATGAATTCCCAGGTAGTGGATAGTTGTTAAGCATGAAAATAGCCTTTTTTTTCCTTGGTAGAAAGAAGGGCTATGCTTATTTCAAAAGACCATTATACCGTTCAAGCCACATAATTTACAGTACCAAAAAATTAACCACCCCAGCAACATTGTCATAAATATATGCTACAGCAAACAACTACCAGCCCAACAAGGGCCCAAAACCTGAATCATAAGAAAGGTATCCTATCCAGAAAATAGCTGCTTATTCCTAGGACAAATACATCCTAAGCAACTAGTATGAAATCAAAGAATTAAAATATTTGAACAAAATATAGATTTCTCGTACCATATAATATATAATTTTTTATTAACTAATGAATCTATATCCATACTAATCTTCATCTTTAATGACCTCTTTGTTTAAACTGAAAATATGAACATCAAAAAGATTATAAAATATTACTGAATTAAGAAGATTTTTTAATAAAAAAATGATTGAAGAAACAACTGATAATATTTGAAACTAAATTACCTCCAACATGGTCTTTTTATCTTTATTTCATCATTTTGAATCCATGTCACACATAGAATCCAACGACATTCTTTTCGAATTAGTGCTCTTGAGTACAAAATATATAAAAGTTTTTATTACAAAATACAAATATACAAAAAACATAAATATATCAATGCCATAAAAAAGTATTCAATAAGGATAAAAAGAAAATGAAATATTTATAATAACCTTTCTTCATATGGACATGAAATGCAATAGCATTCTACTTTAATTTTTTTAATATCAGTCCAACCCTAAACCGGCCCCTAGTTAAACCAATAATATACCCAAACTGGATTCGAAAAAGTAAACGAATTCTATATTTTAATCCATACTTGTTTACTGATTTGTTGAGCCCACTCTATAGAAGCCTAATATATCTTGACCAGATCAAGCCCATAAACAGATTATTTATTATTAAATCTTAAAATTAATTAGTAAATATAATCCATTATTTTAAATTTATTTTTTTAAATATCAATTTTTTAAACTAAATATATGTGTGTGTGTGTGTATGTATGTATGTGTGTGTGTCTATATATATATATATATATATATATATATATATATATATATATATATATATATATATATATATATATATATATATATATATATATATATATATATATATATATATATTTCATAAAACCAAAATGACCAACTTTATTTATATTAATTTTTTGATATTTTTTAGACCATATATAATAAATTTTAGTATTTCTATATATTTCAATATAGAATTCTAAATTTAATCTTAAAAATAAAAAAAATTGTTTTTAATGAATTAGGGTCATCTAATTAATACAATCCATTTTTTTAATTTTTTAATATTTTTTCATTCATATATAATAAAGCAAAATATTTTATATATTTGCACATAAATTCTTAAAATTTTTCTAAAAAAATTATGTTAAAATACACGTACAGACTTAAAAAGGCAATGGGCCAATCTTGCATTTGATGCTACAATAGGCTCAATGAGGGCAGTCAGATGAGTTTTTTTGGATATTCGATATATTTCAAATTTTATTAAGATCTATTAAGTAATATTTTATAAGATTTAAAATTAATTTAAAATTTAAAATTATTTTCATGAATAAAAAATATCATTATTAAGAGGATGAGAGGATTCGACCTCTAAATTTTGCATAATATTCGGCTGCTCCAAACCCCCCACCCGATTGAGACTTTGAGAACGAAAAAGAAAAGGAGATACCCAACCCAAAACCTCAGCCCTCGTCTAAGTTTTCCTTTTCGGCCACTCCAAGCTTCCCACCCACTTGAGACTCATGAGGATGGGAAAAAAAATTGAGGAAAATTAGGGGAAAACATGGAAAAAATCCACGAAAACATAGTAAAGACGGAAAAAATTGGAAGGTAAGACCTTTTCCCACATGGATGATAGGATCCCAAGACCATATCATTAAAATTTGATGAAATCAAAGAAAGGAAGGGAAAGAGAGAATTTGTGAACGTCGACCACTTCGAGGGAATCATTTTTCCAAGCCTAAAGGCACAAATGTTTTATTACTTGAATGAGTTATCCGTAGGGTTTACAACTTATTAACCAAATAGCAAGCTAAATAAGGAAAATAGCCTATATAGAAAATAGATTAATCAGTTTGGTTGGTGTGGGCTGAATTTCTGAAACAGCTGTGTATCATTCTCCCATCCTTAATAGCAACTTTGTCCTTAAAGTTGTGAAGCCACAAACTCCAAAAATTTCTCTTTGATTGCATGATACGGCTCCCATGTAGCATTTTTACTTGGCAAATTAGCCCATTGAACTAAAATTTCAGCTACTACTCGGTAATGCCGCCTGAGGCTCAAATTTAATTTTTCCATTAGAAGAGATCTTAAGCAAATGTCGCTGAGCGATGTGTTATCACCAAGTTTCTTTTTAAGACAAGAAACATGAAAGACAGGGTAGATCTTTGAATGCTCTGGTAGATTAAGATGGTAAGCAACAGGACCAATATGCTCCAACACTTTGTATGGGCCATAGTAGCATGAGGACAACTTCATTGAGGCACGAACATTAATAGAGACTTGCTTGTAAGGCTGCAGAAGAAGAAAAATCAAACCTCCAATTTCAAATTCTCATTCGTTTCGATGCTTATTGGCTTGATGTTTTACTTGGGCTTGAGCCTCACTTAGATTATTCTTGAAAAGCTATAAAATCCTATCCCGATCATTTAGGTCCTGATCTACCTTGTGCAACTTCGAAGAGCCATATGAATAGCTAGTAATAATAGGTGGTGGATGCCCATAAACGGCCTTGAAAGGATAAAGGCAGGTTGCTAAATGGTACGTAGTTTTATACCACCATTCAATCCATGGAAGCCAACGAACCCACTCCTTCGGATGATCATTGATGAAACATCTTAAGTAATTTTTCAGGCATCGATTGACCACTTTAGTCTGACCATTTGATTGTGGATGGTAAGTAGTACTCATATTGAGTTAAGTGCCCTACAAATGAAGCAACTCGTGCCAGAACTTGCTCGTAAAAATTGGATCATGATCGTTAAAAATAGATCTCGGCATGCCATAGATTTTTAAGATATTTTCAACAAAGACTTAAGGAATGATAAAGGCAGTGTAAGGATAAGATATTAGGCAAAAGAGAGCATACCTGTCAAGCAATTTACCACCACAAAGATTGAAGTTCTCCTGTGTGACAGTGGCAATCCATCGATGAAGTTCATAGATATATTTGACCAAATTTCTTTAGGAATAACCAAGGGTTGGAGGAGGCCTAGAGTCGCCATGATTTCTCCTTTATTTTTTTGACAAACTTTACACTCAGCAATAAATTGTTTGATCTTCTTTTTTATCCCCTTCCAATAGAACATCCGAGATACATGTTTATACATGTGAAGAAAATCTGAATCGCCAGCTATTGGTGATCCATGGAGTTCTTACAAAATGATCATCTTTTGAGCAGAATTAAATACTAAAACAAGCCATTCTTTGAAATGCAAATCCACTGAATCCTATGAATAATGAGAAATTGAGTCTAGAACATGCAACAGTCACAGTATGATACCTTGATAAACTATATCTTTCGCCAACTTCTTCCAAATCTCTTCAAAATTGTTACATAAAGACATCGACATCGCAGCTAGCTCTCCTTGCTCGGGAATACGGGATAGGGCAACAGCCACCACATTTTCTCACCTTTTTTTATACACTATCTTATAATCATAACCAGACAACTTTGTAGCCCACTTTTGTTGCTCCATGGAAGAGATTCATTGCTCCAAAAGATGCTTCAAACTTTTGTGGTCCGTTCGAATTTGAAAATGCCTTTCTATGAGGTATGGTCTCCACTTCATGATAGCATGGATAATCTTCATATTTCTTTCTCATAAACCGACAACTTCTGATGAGTCGATGATAGGGCCTTACTAGTGAATGCCAATGGTCTCCTATCTTGCATGAGGACTCCTTCGATCCCTACACTTGAAGCATTAGTCTCGATGACGAAAATCTTGGTGAAGTCAGGTAAAACCAATACTCGAGTAGATGCCATAGCCTGCTTTAACTGATTAAAAGTCCTTTCTGCATCAGAGGACCATTGATACGCATCTTTTTTGAGAAAGGTGAAGAGGTGCACTAATCTTGCTATAATTCTTTTATAAATTTGCGGTAGTAGCCCGTTAGCCCAAGAAAACCTCATAATGCCTTAATTATCTTCGATATGGACCACTCCACCATCGTCTGAACCTTCGAGGGATCTGCAGCAACCCCATCTTGAGAAATGATGTGCCCCAGATACTCTATCTTGGATTGTGCGAAACTATATTTTATCTTCTTCACAAAAAAAGAATGCTCCCACAAGAGAGTGAAAGGCACATGTAGGTGGTCCAAATGATCTTCATATGATTTGCTAAATATTAAAATATCATATAAAAAGATTAAGATGAACTTATGTGGTGTGGCCGAAAAATATCATTCATCAACCTCTGAATTATTGATGGAGCACTCATCAGACCAAAAGGCATCACTATAAATTCGTAATATCCATCGTGCATGTTGAAGGCTGTCTTCAGAATATCTTCCTCATGAACTCATATTTGATGATAGTCTGAACATAGATCTAACTTGAAAAAATATTTTGCTCCATCAAGTTCATCTAACAATTCATCCACAACTGGAATGAGATATTTATCTTTGATAATGATATTATTCAAGGCCCTATAGTTGACATACATGTGCCAAGTCTCATCCTTTTTGCACATTAATAAAATTGGAGAAGAGAAAGGACTGACACTAGATCGAATAATTTCTTGTTGCAGCATCTCACGTACTATCTTCTCAATCTCTATCTTTTGGATATGAGGATAGCGATAAGGCCAGATATTGGTAGGTGCCTTTCCTGATAGTAAGGGGATGTGGTGGTCGTGAGAATGCTTCGATGGCAGAATTTTACGCTCAGCAAAAATATTATCAAACTCCAATAAAAGAAACTCTATGTCTTGAGTAGTAGAGTGCACAAACTCTTCCATACTCATTAACTCAACTAACAAATCCTGGTGCTCCTTCATGAGGATCTGCACCATATGGTGATTGTTGATGGTGGTTATATTGCCGCACCCTTTTTCTTTCAAAGTTATTTTTTTCCCATCCAATACAAATTGCATAATGAGCTTTGAGAAATTTTAGATAATATCTCCAAGAATTCACAACCACTGAGCCCCCAGAACAATATCATAACCATTCAAGGGTAATAGAAACAAATCGATAGTCACGATATGACTCTGTATGGAGATCTTTACATTAGAATACTTTCTTGTGCTAGGTAGGGATCTACCATCCGCTATCTTTATATCAAACTTTTTCGATTGCTCCACAGACAATAAAAGCCTCTTTGCAATTTTAACATCCAAAAAATTGTTAATACTATCTGAATCAATGAGCATAATAACATGTTGATGTTTAATAGAATCATTAATCCGCATAGTTTGAGGAGCAGAATAACCAGCTAGTGTATGAATATAGATAGCAACAGTTTGATCAATACCTTCTTTGACATCACTATCATATTTCAATTCCTCTTCTTGATCCCTTGCTTCCTCAAGATCTTCAATTGCCTCAATCATTAGGAGTCGTTTTTGCTTGCAGCGATGTCCTTTTTGCCATTTCTCATTGCAATGCCAGCACAAGCCTTTAGTCAAACACTTATTGAGTTCATCTTGTGTAAGCCTCTTCACATTATTGAGTAGTTGGTGGGTGCTCACGTGATGCCTCTGAGAATCAAGCACTTGATGGCTTCTATGAGCAATGGCCTTCTTCGTTAATCTTTTCTTCTTATAGCCTTGCAAAAGAGATTGCTGCCATCATGGTGAGAGGCTTGTTGGCTTTAACCTCACATCTAATGTCTGGTCGGAGTCTTTCTACAAAGGCACCAACCAATTGACGCATTGTCCAATCTCGAGCTCTATTGGATAACTGCTCAAAGCAATTTTGATACTCCCAGACTGTGGTTGTCTGTCGAATTTTTGCAAGCTCTCCACCAATATTTTTATATTCAGAGGGACAAAATCTCACCAAGAGACCTTCGATAAATTTCTCCTATATAGGAATCCTATGGCATGATTCGAATCAATCGTACCATTGGATAGCATCACCATCAAGATTGATAGAGGTGATTTCTACCCTTGATACATCAGGGGTGCAATGGAATCGAAAAAATTTCTCCAATCGAAAAATCCATCTCGTGGGATCACCATCCTCCCATCAAGAGAACTCAACCTTCATATGGGGAGGGCTACCATCGTGATCGCTAGCCAATCTGCCTCCTCGTGTAACACATCCCTGCCAATATCGATCAAGAGACTCCTCTACAATATGATCAGATTGGTCTTTGAAATCTCGAGCCTGGATTTTGCTGATTCTTTTAAACCATTTCTCCAAAAACTTGAGCAATGGTTGTGTGAAGAGAATCTTTGAGTCGTTCAAGCTTTTTGTCAAACTTTACCTCTAATCTCACTTCAAATTTGACTTCCCACCTTCGATCTTTACTATGTTCCTCGTTGATCTATTGACAAGAACCTCCAAAAGGCATGGCGTAAGATCCCAAATCTGAAATGCCCAACCTTTTTTTCTATCCGTAGGTGAGGACTATGCACAAAACAAGATCATTACTGCTATGATATCGAGATAATAGGATCTCAAGATCCTATCATTGAAATTTGATGAAATCAAAGAGAAAGGGAAAGAGAGAGAATTTGTGAATGTTGACCACTTCGAGAGGGTCGTTCTTCCAAGCCTAAAGATAGAAATATTTTATTATTTTAATAATTTACTCGTGGAGTTTACAATTTATTAACCAAATAGCAAGCTAAATAAGGAACATAGCCTATATAGGAAATATATTAATCAGCCTGGTTGATATGGACTGGATTTCTAAATCAGCTGTGTATGAATAGACTAATCATTTTTTTTCTTTTTAGTTCTTTTTCTTTTCATTTCATTCTCTATTTCAGAGATTTGTGGGGAAGAAGAGCACTTGGGGGAGATCGGAGGGGTTTCATAGGTTCCGGTTGGGTTTTCTTCTCAAGCATAAGGGATTTTGTATGAGTTGTGGTGGTGTTAGTGGGTTCCTTGAGGTTTTGAGAGCTTAATCTTGGTAGAAGCATGATATTTTGTATGATTTAAGGGATTTCAATTAAGGAGATGGGGAAGCTACAGAAGAATGGGAGGTGCATCCTCTCACTGTAGTAGATGCAACCAAAAAAAAAAAAACCAAAGGGAAGAAGGAAATTCGATTGATTCTTTTTTTTTTGAGAGGAGGATTATCGACACATACTGTGGCTTGACACCTGGCTTATTGGTGATGACGATGGTGCAGACCGGAGGGGAGACGGTGGGGGGAGTGGGGCGTCTGCAAAAGCTCGAAAAAAAATTCGAAGATGAAAAAAAGAAGAAGCTGCAGCAGCTCGGGAATAATTCGAAGAAAAAAAAAATTGTCACAGCTCGACACGTAGCTTCTTATGGCTTCAACTTTAATGTATAGTAAGTAAATATGGTAGAGAGAATAAGCAGAATAGGTAAAACCACATTATGCATCAGATACCAGTGATGCAAAGTTCACAGCAGTATGCTATTGGAAAAGCATAAATTGAACCACAATTGAAAGATATCAATCAATAAACCAATGCATAGATCGGGTAAGCAGCCAGCCTCAGTAGGGCCTCTGGATCCCCAAAGCCATGTGTGTACCTAAGCATGGGGATAGTTGATAAGTTTAGAATAACAACCAAATGAATGTTGTTTAAGTATGTAATGCAACCTCCATAAGTATATCTGAGTGTGCAAGGATAGAATGGAAAACATCACATGTCATATGATGAACCATAATTTGTATTTATATTTGCACAAATAATTTTTTAATAGATAAATCAACTTCCATTTTAATGCTGCAAATATGGATAGCCCATGATAACCAAACATTCTATTCCTTTACATGTGAACTAAGCTGTTCTAGCACGCTTAATTATTCTTCCAAGTGCATGTTACCTCCTTTCCGAGAGCCACCAAATCCGGCCAAGGATCATGACGTTGATTTATCTATCCCATTAGATTTATTGAAAAATCAGATCATACTAAAAATACTGCAACTACAATCATGGAGGGGGGGGGATTAGTAGTCTTGCAAGCATAGATTATTTTTAGGTTGCATTTGGTGCATCGTCTGACAATTTTGGAAGGTAACATAGATTGCCTTTAAGATAGATTGCTATTATTAAATTATCAAAAATATTAATTATTATATTTGGTACATACAGATAATATTGCAATAAAATTGCTAAGAATCTTAATTGACATGGTCGGTATGACAAACATATTATCGATAATGTGAAATCAAATATCCAAAATATCCCTAAGTTAAATTAGTGTGTGTTTGGTATAAGTAAAGGCTGTAGTGACCCTCGCCTAATCCAACAGCGATGTATACATGGAAGTAAACCTTACACCTTGAACACGACCAAAACCCTACCTTGGCACTCTCCCTTGGAGGTCTGCCCTGCCACCGACTACCATCCACCGACCAAATCCGGCCACATGCCAACCTCGCACTTACCATAGGCAATAAGGAGCACTTCCGTGGCTTAGTCCATGGGATCTCTGGATGAGATCGTAGACGTAGGTAGAGGCGGGGAGGGGGGAGGGAAGGATGTTGTAGAGATCTTAGATCCGGACGAAAGGGTCAAGGAGGCACAGGGTGCCGACAATGGAGAGCTGTGAAGAGAGTGGAAAGGCAGTGATGTGGCATGGGAGAACCTTGAGCTCTTGCTCGAAGATCTTCTCCTTGGAGGTCTTAGAGTTTGTGAGGAGCTTGCACTCCTCTTCGTTGTCGTCACGTCGTCACCATTTTCACGGCTATGGGAAGAGTAGGAGGAGTCCATTGAGATGGGGAGAGGATCCCAGACTCAGACAGAGGGGCCAAGGAGGCATAGGGTGCCAGCGATGGAGAGCTGGGGGGAGAGCAGAGAGGCAGTGGTATAGCATGGGAGGACCTCGGGCTCTTGTTTGAGGATTTTCTCCTTAGGGGTCTTGGAGTTCGTGAGGAGTCCGCACACCTCTTTGTCATCGTCATCATCTCCACGGTCGTGGGAGGAATGGGAGGAACCTATTGGCATAGGGGAGGGGGAGGCGGCGGTGGAGCTAGCCTCTGCCAGTGGCACCATTGCGATCAGAGAGATCGATTTTGTATGATTTTTTTGAAGATTAATTTTGTCTATTTTTTTTTTGTAATATTATCAAAGAAATGATAATCTGGATGGCCATTCCTCTCTAAGGCTATCTAGATTGCCTCTTAGGAGGCAATGTAGATTGTCGAGGCAAAAAATATATCAAACATAGTAATCCGATGAATCCACTTTAAATTGCCAGCAATCTGGATAGATTGCCAGCTACCAAATGCAATCTTAAGCAAGTTGTTCATCTATACAAAATAGTTTAAAATATGGGATGGATATTGTAGCCGAGGCTATAATACATAAATAATTGGAGTTAGTATATACAAAGTTATTTTTACTTATGAACGGTAAAGGAAGAAATACAAACACCAAAGTTGGATCGGATAGACCAAACATTTAACACTCAACTTATCTAAACTAATCCATTAAACTGAGCAGACAATTATTGGATAAAATGCCAACCTAGTCCAATTAGATGCGATGCCATTGATGTTTTTTATTTGATTCATAGCCGATCCCATGCATAATAGCATTATTCCATTCATCGCAGTTCAATGTATCTATTTTTTATAATGCAAAAGCCTCGAAGTCTATTCATAGAATGTCACCTTTTGAAATCTCCACGTAATGTGTTTCCTAACAATAATATTTTATCAATTAACAGGCTCGCAATGTCTTCCTTCAACATCAATGAAATCATTCAAGGGGATAGCAACTGCCAAATATTAATTATTATTATTAACATTAAACATAACCCAATACAGATCTAGCCAGCACGAAACCATAAAATTGACCATGGCCGACTTTGTTGGACTATAAACATGCAAGCTGTATTTTTTGTCATTAAATATATCCGCAGTATTCCATCATAATTGCTTGGCGGCATAATCGCTTTGGTGTCACAAACGGGTCAAATCTTTCAATCTCCCCCGGCCTTTCTTTGCCTCCCAAAATATCCCCGAACATCCTTGTCCCGACTTCGGTATTCCAGTCGCCGTTTGCCATGCGAAAAGACAAGAACGCCCTCCTATAATAATACCCCCGCGTGGTAGAGCCAAAACTTCGGCGATTGGAGAAGCTCGTATAGAATTCGGTAAAAAACCACTAATAAGCTAAACATTCAAAAGGATTCAAACAGATTGTTTCTGATTTATGTATACATCTTATTGGAGCCTGTGCATAGGCAAAAAATATCCTGCTCATTTTTATTTTATCATAATTTAGATATTGTCCGCTGACCTATAAACCTCACGATTTTATTCTTTTAGATTCCAATTCAAAAAAAATTGATCCATTCTTACTTAAATCAGAATCTCTTTTACCGATCAATATAGAATCAATGATGTCTTCTTTTTTATATCATAATATATTTAAATCATAAAAATAAATTTTAAAAAAAATTAAAAATCATAAAATTATAAAATATAATTGAAAATAAAAAATATTATAAATTTGTGAATTTATAAATATGAGAATATAATTTTTTTAAAAAAAAAGAGGCATCAAAGGCAAATAATAACAAAACAATCTAAAAATGTATTAGTATACTATACAACATTATCCAATCATGTAACATAAAGTTTGTTTTTAATTAATCATGAAACATATCATAAAATTCACAAATAAATTTGAGTAACTAGATAGTTCTAGGATATGTTAAAAAATGATATATAACATGGAGATATGTTCACTAAAAACCAACTGCTTCAATTCTCTAATATCACATACACAGAGGGTGGCAATTACCAAAGTTGAAATGTTCTCTCTTTTCCGTCAGGGGCAGTGTCGGAAATAAATAAGTCGGATTATATTCGAGATAACCGGAAGAAAATAAACGCCCGTCTTCCTCCTTCCAACCTGTCGTCCATATAAACCCCCAAGGCCTCCCCTGTCTCCGGCTATCACAAAGGAAAAAGGGAAAAAAAAAAAAAAAAGAAAACCCTCGATCGGTCTCCGGATCGATCTCTTCATCTTGAATCTCTCGTTCTCCTTCTTTTATCGTTGCCGGTTTGCCGATCCCTCGAGGGTATGAGCTGGTTTGATAAGCTCCCTCGCTCGTCAAATGCGAGCCTATTCATGGACGGCCTGATGATCTTTATCCTCCATCATTCGATTCCTATACGTTCGTCCTTAGATCCTATACAATCTTAAGCGGCGTTCGAGGGATTCGAATCGCCGTCTCTGATCGCCGGAATGGAGCCCAAGAACCGCTCGGGCCGTGACAATTTTGCCATCAGTGGTAAACATCGATCTTTGCAAGGTTTCTTTGTTTGATGGGATTGTTATGCTGTCTTTTTTTATGTAATGGATGCCTGATTTGATGGTTTTTTGGTCGGTGGGATGTGGGATTTGATTGGTTTTCCGTCGGCAGTTCTTGGCGTTATGTTTTATGATATCATTATTTCGATGGATATAATAAACGATTTAGAGATTTGCTTTTTTAAGAGTATGATGGATCATTTGGTTGGATTTGTTTTCTAGGTCTTTCTAATTTACCCTTGGAATTTTCTATTAAGGTAAGAAACAAAGTTTTTAACTTTTTTTCGTTGTTTATAATGTGCCTTTTTTTAATGGTTTGGATGGTTTGCTGATATCTCTATCGATTCTTTCTATGGTCCATGGTGCTGCATTGGGTTTAAAATTTATGAATCGATGTATGTGAAGCTGGTTCTTTTCTCGAATATTTTTATATTTGTTGGTCCATTAGGTTGTTTCTTCTGCAAATATGAATTAGATTTCTGGAAAATGTAGTAAGATATGTGAAAATTTCACCATTGTATTTTCGTATGGGAATTTTTGTCTTTTCCGATACCTAATGAGGGGATCTGTTGATGAGGAAAAGAGGCAAAGAAGACAATTTGCCAGTAGAAGTATATGAGTGAGAGAATTTTTTGACAGATTATTCTTGTTGAGAGAGAGAGAGAGAGAGGAACATATGCTTTTAGAACCTAGTCTTTACATCATCATTGAATGGATGGGCACTTGGCTAGTATTTTTCAACTCAAGTAGTCAAAAAGCAAATGTACCACATTGAACCTGGACAGTTGTCCTAGTAGATGCTTTTTTTTTTTTCTTGTGTATGTGGCTATGCTATTTTGCTCTTTTATTTGCTTGATCAAATGAGTCATTACAAAAGAAAGAGAATTCTAGAAAATTTAAACATATAGGAATTTGCATTTCATGGCCATAGTGTATTATCAGTGAATCTCTATTTACTTTTGCCTTGTCTAACACCAAAAGTTTTTAATGAGGTTGCACATTGTTGCCATGATTTGTCAAATTTATCTTTTTATCATGCATCTGTTCTAAGCAAGCAAATCTTACTTTGTGCTTGCATGGATGGCTTCACATGCTTTACTGCTATTGTTAGACAGTATAAAATATTTCTTGTCACCATATGACCATTTGTTATTGAACACTTCATCTTACCAAGAAACTAAAAGAAATGCAGTTACCCTAAATTCTCCCATCCATGCCCTCTCTCTCATAATAATTTAGTTTCTTCAGTTTCCGAATAGATGATTTAATTGAAGTAACATATGCATATTTACGCAATGCATCTCAGTAAAATCGATTCCATATTTGTAAAGCTAGATCATTAAGCAGATGTGCACATGCACACTCCTCCTCTCCGTTTCAGTTTATATTGGTAGCTAATTATGGTATGGCTAATCTTTTTCTTGCATGATTCAGGTATTTTTCTCTCACAGCTTGAGAGGCAACAACCTCCCTCCCCATCAGTCATCGTGATTGGTGGAGGCATTTCAGGGATCGCAGCTGCACGTGCATTGTCTAATGCTTCATTTAAGGTAATGCATCTTGTGTAATGATGTGTTGGGGTTTCTACATTCATTCGTAGTTATTGCTTATGTTACTTTGTTCAGCGCTAAACGAGAATTAGAAAGTTTATTTTTGAATGTTTTGCAATCGACTCAAACAATCAAGAACTGATGTATGGTATGCTTGGGATGTAACTTTTGTTTTTTTTTTTTGTTCTATTCAGGTCATTCTATTAGAGTCACGTAATCGGCTTGGGGGCCGAGTGCATACTGATTATTCTTTTGGCTGTCCTATTGACATGGGGGCATCATGGTGAGGTCTCATATTGCAGTTGATGTATTGTTTCTATAGTCTTTGTTGATTAAAATGAAGTGTAACCTTCTCTTTGGTTTTTTTTTTTTAATATTTGGTCATTCAGGCTACATGGTGTTTGTAATGAAAATCCTCTGGCACCTTTCATTAGTGGTCTAGGCCTAAGATTGTACCGCACTAGTGGTGACAACTCTGTGTTGTATGACCATGATCTAGAGAGGTACTATTTCAAATTTAATTCTTTAGACTTTTTTTGGTGGTATTTTAGCTTTAAAATAATTCAAAATTATTTATAAGTGGTTATGGGGTTTTGTTGTAACCAAGGTTTTAAAAAAGGGTAATGTGGTGGCACTGATTTTTCGTGGATTGATACAGTACTAGTTCATCTCGTATCGACACATGGTGTAGGGCTTTATCCTGGTACCATGTAGTGATGGCAAAATGTCCTTTTTTGTTTCTTGTTTTTTGTTTTTAATTTTCATATATTTCTATGCTTAAGAAGGCTCTTGGAGTAACTCTTTTTTATATTTTAGTGTTTTAGTTGCATTTTTCAATGGATATGATATGCCGGTGATGATATCATTACTAATACTCATTAAGTCAACATGGATCCATAAACTAACAACGTTTATTAGTGAAAAATAGTAAATAAAGTATAATATGGTAAAAAATGTATAATAACTCATTTTGTAAATTCAATCCCAAGGAGAGTGTCTATGGTTCTTATGGACATCTAGATCTTGTTCATAGTTTGTTCTTGCATATTATACCAGCTTGGATACTATATGAGCTTGGATACTGTCCTCATCTCTATTGGCTATATAATATCCGATAGTGTTCTGGCTATGGCTTTTGATGCTATGGCTACGTATAGGTGTGGTAGTCTTGGGAGCTCGGCCATCCCTACTTAGGATAGTAGGAGGCAGCACCTTATTCTCTTGGCTATACCTATATTCGTAAAAGGGATAATGTCTGATTCCCGGATAAGATGAGTGGAAGAATGCATATCAATCATATGTGAATGGGGCATATTGTCCACTCCAATTATCTTACATACTAGGAGATCCAATCCACCTCCAACATATGAGGAGATTTGTTGTCACTATAACTATTTGGTAAATTTGCCACTAATCTCCTCTCCTTTCGACGTAACAACTCTAGAGAATCCTAGATGTTTATTTTATTTTATTTTTTTCAATCAACTGAACTTCTAATGTACAAAGTGCACATATGATCCTCCTGCCTCTGAACATGCCTTCCCTCAATTATTCAATCTTTATGTATCTATTTCCATGACCTTGATTCTATGCATTCTATGTTGCACAGCCCATGAATTCTCTCTTGTAGGACAACATCTCTCCGTCATGTCTAGATTTTGTTCCAACCTAATTGTCTTGATCTTGCTAGACCTAATGTTCCCCGATCCTGCATGGTGTGTGTGAACTGTGCTTGATGAATGGACCAAGCTTTTGAGAATAACCATCACCACCTTTGCATGGCCACCCTATCCACCCTCAACCTCTTGTCTATTAATGGAACTGTCATTATTACTAGCATGGTAAGATGATTTAGACAAGTCGGGATTCGATAACTCCAGTGTCTTGTTGTCATCTTCATGGATTGGTATGCCATCGCTTTCTCCTTGGACTTGCTTTACTTACTGCCCTAACTGGCCCTAAAAGCCTGTATACATTGTCATGAATCGAACATCTGGCAATCGGATTGTATTGATCCTTTGACTCCTATAAGGTCTTGCTTATGGTGGGTGAAATATTCTTCTGTGCCCATTTGCCCACCTCATGCGCACCCACCTACTTCATGATGGTTCTATCAAGTTGTGGAGGATCCCTGGGCTCATCTATCATAGGCTTGTCTCGAGCCTGTTGATCTGCAAGCTATCCAACCATAGAAGCATCATCAACAAACAAAATCATTTGCCAATAGTTCTTCCTATTTGTTCTCCTCTCCTATTTCAAGTACTTCTATCTCATCCTCATGTCTTAGTGTGAACACCAAGTCATGCAGCCTCTTGTTTATTAGGCAGTTAAGGATCTTGCCCTGGATCAGGGCAAAGATACACAAGTTTCGCTTGTATTTGATGGATGAACTATCTACAAGGGGACTTGGAGGCAATCTTCCTAAAATTGGGCACATCGGTGCTTATTGGACCTACCACTCCCTCACATCGCATCCAAAAAATTTGAGGTCACATAAGACTTGGATACATTAAATCCGCACGAATATTAGAAGAATGACTCACTTGATCAATTTCCTAACGGTATTCCTAGAAATTGATTGTTGAGCCTTAGTTCTATACAACTTTCACATTCTCATGGAGCTCGTTTTCTTGATTAGATGGTATACAATTGACATTAATGCCAATTAGATATGAAATACACTATTTAGCTTATTATCTTGCCGATTACTTTTGTAGCCAAACCAAATTCCTTGACTTCTCTTGCACCATCATCTTGATTGTTGTAGTAGCTCCTCATTAAGGCCTATGTTCTTATTGTATTGGTTCTTTGGATTTGAGTCTTAAATTGCACGTAATGAAGAACAAAATTGATCACCATAGCGAAAGCCAGGATGTAATTATAGTGGAACCACTTGGTGATGGCTATTCTTATCATGGCCTTCTTATCCTTCCTAATATAGTCATTTGTCTGAGGATGCTTGGCTATTAGGTCCCAAATGGTCTACTTTCCCTGGTTCTCAAATGAATATACCATGGACCGATGTCTCTACCTTTTTCCTTGACTCTCTATAACCCATGGCTGCCTTTGGCCGTGTGCCACCAGATGCATCAGGTTCACCATCTCATGATTAGCCAAACCGTGCTGAACTGTTGGTTCGGGGTGTATCTAACTAGATCAATCGGTTACCACCATGGTTCATTAATTGGATTTGGGACTTAAATGAGGACCCGCCCCCCATCATGGTTCATTAATTCGATTCGGGACATAAATGAGGACCCTCCCCCTTTCAAAGCTTGGATGATTTCGAAACCCTAACCTTGGTTGCCTCCATTGTATGATGATGACTACGACACCCCTAGGTAAGTCTCTCTATCTCCCTCTCCCTATCTTCCTACCTCTCCCTCGATTTGTCATTGGGTCTGGGGCACTTGGAGCATCGATGGCCTTCTACCTCTCTCTCTCTTTCTCTCCCCCTCTCCCCTTTTCTCTCTCTGTCTCTCCCCCCTCCATCTCCCTTTCTCTCCCTCTCCTCCTCCTCTGGCCCTTGGTCTATTGTCGGGTTTACAGCTCTCGGAGCCTCTTCATCGACAGCCTTCAACCTCTCTCTTTTTCCCCTCTCCCTCTCTCTTCCTCTTCCTCTTCCTCTTCCTCCCCTCCCTCCCCCTCCTCTCTCTCTCTCTACTTCTTGCTCCTCCCACTCCCCCTCCTTGTTTCAGTATGCTTTAGAACAGTACATTGTAGATTCATACCATACCAAATCGATCATCGGCCAATACAACTTCCGATATTGGTTTGGTGAACCTTGCATCATGTATCTCATATTGTAAAGGTCCAAATTGTCCATGATATCTCATCATGGACAATTTTAGTAGTTCTAGCAACCCAAGGGCCGCCTGGTGCCATTTTCTGGCCGAAACGGGCCGATGCCATTTGTACTATCCCTTTCTAGTGGTATGCAAAACCAAGATTTTAACCATCAACACTCATGGCTATTACTAAGGTTTGCAGCATACAATAAGCTTGCATATTAAAATCTGAGCGAGCCTAAACAAAATTTAGCCCTCCAATCTTGATTCAGGCTCATTTTGCTAACTATTCTAGTTTCAAGACTGCTCCTATCTTATGAGCACCAAAAGCTGAATTAAGTTTAGCATATGACAAGTCAAATTAGCATGGTGCATTTATAAAGTGGATCTTTGTTGTAACTTGATTTGTATTTTATGTTTCATTTATGAAAAATTGGTATTTGTATTTCTTCATTATAATTTGATTTCTATTTGATTATGCATCTGTATAAGTAAAATTGATTTTTACGTATCAAATATTGACCTTTTTCATGATTTACGTAGCTATGCACTTTTTGATATGGATGGCCACCAAGTACCTCAACAGCTAGTCATTAAAGTTGGAGAAATATTTGAGAGAATTCTTAAAGAGGTTTGTTTCTTCACACTTTTTCCCTCCTACATTACTTGGTTTTCTTATAGTGATAATTAGAGGTTTACCTTTTGGAGTACTGTAGACAGAGAAAGTAAGGGATGAACATGCTGAGGACATGCCCCTGCTCCAAGCTATTTCTATTGTTTTGGACAGAAATCCACAGCTAAGGTATGGATAATCATGTACATGTAATCATAATGTGTTGTTGATGTACCATAATCTGCAATGTGGAGTATTAGAGATCACCTGATGCATTTTCTTCATTTTGTAGGCAAGAAGGGTTAGCATATGAAGTGTTGCAATGGTATATATGCAGAATGGAGGCATGGTTTGCTGCAGATGTGGATACTATATCTTTGAAAAGCTGGGATCAGGTGATGACATACCCAAGTTATCATTGCTATAAAGTTGGTTCCCCTTTCTGCAGCATGATTTAACAAGATGATGGAACCTCTTTTTCCAAATCATATAATGTTACCTCAAAGAGATAGGTCACGCATGTGCATAACCACACACACACACACACACACACATGTGTATGTATGTATGTATATATTGGTGTATCTAAAAAGATGGATTTTCTTCTAGAAAACCTTTTAATCCAATTTGATATCTTAATTGAATCTAGGAAATGGGATCCAAAATAGACATGGATGGCGGAGCTCATATGTTGAATCATTAGTCATTTTCGTATGATTGCCTTGACAGTATACAATAATGAATACATTTCACTTTTAACATTATCTTCTACTCTTCACTGGTTAGGAGAATGGGCCTTAGACGGGAAATTTTGATGCTTATAGCTTGAGGCTTTTGAAGGGTTTTTTAGCTGCTTTTTCATCCCCTATTTGAGTTAAAATAGAATTATCGCCTAGTCACACGTCTAACGAGACAAAATTTGTGTGTTTACCATATCAACTACTTAATCTCTTTATATGGGAGACTTGTGAACCTTGGAGATTTTTTAGTATAAATGTAGGTATGATTGTGATGAAAAGTACTTACTGTAAGGATTTAGACACCAGCACTTGTTGGATGTACTGTAAAAGTGAGTTACCAGTATGCCTGTTGGAATGGTAGCATGTTGACACATTGTACCACCCTACTATTGCTATGACGGCAACAATAGGTTTATCAGCTGTCCAAACAGTATTGTTCTGTAGTAGTAAGATATCAATATGGGTACCAAAACTGGTAGTTCAATCCTTGGTCCTGAGTTTGTGTTTGCTGGACTAGCACGGAAAGTGCAAGTAGGCTTACACTAAAGTGGTTGGTGCTAGACAAATAATACCACCGAGGTTGTCAAACTACCTAGGCAAGGCTAGGCAGTGGACCTCCTCTATGGCCTAAGCATAGTGCCTAGGTGTTTAAGCGGCTGGGGAGGAAGGTTTTCCAAGTCTTTATGAAAGAGACCTTTAATTATATGCATAAATAAGGATGTGTGATTGTCATATATACACTCTTTTGTCACCAATACAAGATCATGAATTTATTTTTCAGATTTAAAAATTCAACAAGAGTAGCAGCACTATTGTCATAACTGCAACATCTAGCAAGTTGCAGAACACAAACATGCAACTAGCACCTAGCAAGAAGCATGAGGAGGGCAGCCAACCACCATCAAGGAGGAGGCAAGCAAAACAAAAGGGAAAAATTAGAAAATTAGAAAAGAAGTGGAAGAATGGTCACATGAAGAAGATGTGTGTTGGCAACTGTTTCCACTCATAATTATCACCTAACTTGTTGGTAGTCATTTATCATCCCATCAGCTGCTACTAGATTGGCAGTAGTTTTTAAGTTTTAAATGGCAGCTGTGGCATGCCGGCAACCAAGCAATTGTGTATTGTGTATATAGTGAGCACATATATAGTCACGTATGTGGTTACTATTTTTAACTATGTTAAAATAAATATAATATATTAATTACAATAATAACAATAATAATAATAACAATAACAACTTACAATTAGTATTTATCCTAATAGCAGTGATTATAAAATAATTATACTTTAATATACTAGTATCCATTTTAGGCCCATTTGAAACCTATATCAAATCCAACCATTAGCATAAACCTCCTCTTGCTCTTGTATGGGTGTGTGGTAGTGCATGTTAGATAAGCAATGTACGGGGACTATTGAGTTTTAGTTGATTAATGGTAGGTTTGTGCTTTTTGCTAAGTGGACCAAGTTTGATTTGGTGTATTTTAGCTTTTGCTCGAGGTTAATGTTTGTTGGACTTGGTTTCTTGGGCTATTGATTAAGCATAATTTGTTCTGTAAAAATCAAGTTTGTCTTACCCCTGCTTAGCGAAGTAATTGTTGACATTTGTAGTGCAAACCTTGTCTAGTTCCACAGCCTTGAGAAGCCTATGTAATGATGTTTGGAATTGCTTTTGACCACAATATCGTCAGTTTTGAATGACAATTTCAAGGAAATCATCTTCTTTACCATTGACTATATAGATCTGTCTTAAAAAAAAAAATTACTTTCATAAAGCAAAATGGGAATCCATAATTATTCTCTTTGCTTAAATATTACAAGGAAATCCTATCCTTAATATGGATGCAAACTTTGTTGGTGACATGGTAAAAGATGTGTTATATAATATATAATAGACCTTGATGCATGGGTTTAGGTTTCATTTTGACTCTTTGGCTCATAGTGTGTCTTGGAGATGGAAGTGATTTCTATATTAAATCTTGTCAACTTCCTGCTTCTTATGGACCCTTTCGAAGCCTAGGTCTTTATGACTGGCCTTCTCTTTTTAATGCTTACACCTTAAGCCTTGAAGGCTTTATGTCTCACGTTAAGGAGATGGACACCCTACCTTTTGCCCCTGCCATCATAATTATTGATCAACGTAGCTACTTCTACATTGAATGTATGGAATTTAAGAATATCATGTAAATTTTGAAAAGCAGGGCATATTTTAAGTAGAACTTTGTTAGATAACATGGATTACTTACGATAGGTACAAAGGTTTTATGCATGTGGGTTCCCATAATGAGTTCTGAAACTATCCTTTTAAAATCGAATGTTAAGAGTTATGCTCTATAAGTCTTCTTCATTTAGCATTAGATTGTCAAAGGTAGCTAAGAACTTTATTTTACTGCTTTCTTTTTTTCTCTTTTGAAAAGAAAAAGGACTCACTGGCAGGCACTGAGCTTTACCTTACAAAGATTATGTTTTTTCATAGTTCTTCGACAATATTTTGTGGCCATTAGCTTGACATATATCGAACACATAAATTTAAAAAAAAAAAAAAGATTCTATACCTGTTTTGGTTGTCTTTTCCATTTCCTATAAGAAAGTAAGCAACCTTTTATCAGGTGAAGACCTTAGCGCTGATGTTCTATGTACTTTTTCTACAGTATTATTCTACAAGAAATAAAGTTTACTGAGATGCGAGAAGTTATTTACAGTCTGTTGGAACTTGGGAGTTACCATCTTCTTTTATGCACAGGAGCACGTTCTTTCTGGTGGCCATGGACTGATGGTGCAAGGATATTATCCTGTTATCAGAGCTCTTGCCAAAGATCTTGATATCCGTCTGAACCACAAGTGCGTTCTCATCTTCTTAATAGGAATTGTATTAGCTAAGAAAGGAGCAGAAATCTTAATTTTCAACATCTCTAAACTAACCTGTTCAAATGAATATGGTACAGAGCTATTTTTTGCTGAAAGCATTTATGCTAGTCTTCTTACTTGCTGTTTGCATTGGTCTTGTGCATGTGATGGTGAATGCCTTCAAATTCTGGAGAGCGGTTGTTAATGGATGACCTGAATCATTCTCGACATGCTTCTTAGGACCAGCTATCAGCCTAAAATCAACCCTCAACCTTTTTCATCCGGTCTTGGACGATCATTAACATTGTAAATTCCTGAATATTGTTCTAACCTACATTGATACCTGTGCTGCCATGTATGACCGGAAATGGGCCTGAGATGGCCTATGGCCTGTTGGGTTAGGCTTGCTTGTCAGGTTCAGGTCTTGAATCTGAAGCTTGAAAAGTTTCAGGCCAAACACAGGCAAAGCTTAGCATAGCTCAAAGCCCAGTGCCACCCAAAACCTAGCCTAGAGTTTATACCCTAAGCCTTGATACCATCCTCCATTACGCTGCCCATACCCTGCGCACACCTCTCCTCTCATCTCGCAGCCCAAACCTCATGCCCACCTCTCCTATTCCCATGCCTCTTTCTCTCTCTCACCCGACCATAGAATTCAAGAGCCATGTCTCTTCTTTCTTCTGTCATCTGTCCCACCTAATCTTCTGCCCCCGCTCCCTTGCATCAGCCTAGGGCTTTGGGCTCTAGTAAGAGGAGGCCTGCCTGGCCTGGTTTCAGCCCTGCTGCTATGTGATTTTACTTTTTAAATTTGTTATCAGATGTAGATGTGAATACAGTTTTCCTAGCATAATGGTAAAGTTGCTCCATTGTGACCTAGGTGTCATGGGTTCGAAGCATGAAAATAGCCTCTTAATATATGAGGTAAGGCTGCATACATTTGACTCTTCCCAGACCCCGCATTAGCTGTGTGCACTGGGACACCATTTTTTTGTTAGATGTGGATGTGAAAACTAACATTGCAAATCTCACTCTTGTTTAAAGAAAATACTTGCACACTAGCTGTGGCAATTGTTTCAAAGGCTAATTGAATATTGTAGCATGATAGGATCATCATTTTAAGGCCATGTTGTGCCTCCTCGTACTTGATTATGTTCAAGGGAAATGTCTGGAAAGATTTCCACATTTACGCTTTTAGGTATTGTGGCAATTCTTTCAAAAGCTTTTTAGTTTCAGAATCTATATCCTGTTCATTACTCCTTTGTAATTATGGTAATCAGGGTCAAAAAAATTATCCAATGCTGCAATAAAGTAATGATCACTGTGGAGGATGGCACAAATTTTGTAGCCGATGCTGCTATCATCACTGTTCCTCTTGGGGTTCTTAAAGCAAATATGATCGAATTTGATCCTATGCTACCAGAGTGGAAAGTCTCAGCTATCTCTGATCTTGGTGTTGGGAATGAGAACAAGATAGCTCTTCACTTTAACACTGTGTTTTGGCCTAATGTAGAAGTTTTAGGAATGGTTGCTCAAACATCCTATGCTTGTGGCTATTTTCTCAATCTCCACAAGGCAACAGGACATCCTGTTCTTGTGTACATGGCTGCTGGAAGGTTTGCTCATGACATTGAGAAACTATCTGATGAAGAAGCTGTTAACTTTGTGATGCTGCAACTTAAGAAAATGCTACCAGATGCCAGAGAGCCGGTAAGATTCTACCAGCTGTATCTGTTTGTTTTTGTGCTGCAGTCCCATGGTGATTTTAGCTTCGGAATAATCTTTTTGATTATAATATTTTTCAGGTTCAGTATTTGGTTTCTCGGTGGGGTACAGACCCAGATTTCCTTGGGTCTTATTCTTGTGATCTGGTTGGGAAACCAGCTGATTTGTATGAGCGATTCCGTGCTCCTGTGGATAATTTATATTTTGCTGGGGAAGCAGCAAGTGTTGATCATTCTGGGTCTGTTCATGGAGCTTATACGTCAGGTATCATGGCTGCTGAAGACTGCCGAAGGCGTCTATTACTGCAGCATGGTATCTCAGATCTCTTCCAGATTGTATTAAGGGAGGAAATGTCTGAAGTCATGGTACCCCTCCAAATATCAAGGATGTAGTTGTTTATTGTTTGCTGGATCAATAGCAAAAGCGTAGACTATCTGGAAATAAATGGAAGTCGATTTTTGTTTGTTATATTTCTAGTAGTGCCTTCATTATTCTCGAGCCTGTAGATTTCTGGTTTCCGTTGATCGTAGTGTTGTGCTCTTTTTGAGACTCTCAATGCTACATTGGCCTTTGTTAACCAAAAAAGATTAGGAAAAAAGAAACATCTTTAGCCACCCTTTCTTGCAGATTTATTTCTATTTGTCTATCGGTTTCTTTTTCTTTTCTTTTCTTTTTTTCAGTGCTTTGTATTTTGTAACATGATTTTTACCGATGCTTATATAAACTACCCATTTAAACATTACAAAAACATGATAGTTTTTATGCAAATTTGTCAGTTTTGGAGAATTCTGAATTGATGATTTCTTAGGGTTTTCATGGATTAATTGGGTTAAAGGTTCTATAGGATTCTTGAGTTGGATAAGTACAACTAGCAAGCTTATAGAATTATAGATTGGGCCAGGTCTATTTTTGGAGTCTGAATAAATGAATCTAAACCATCTTATCGCTAGACTTCAAGGTAATGAGCATTATCTTCTTGAAATGAAAATGGTAGACGCGTTTGTGGTGAACTTCAAAGTCTCAATTGTAACGTTTATGGGACGATGAACATAAGCCAAGGCGATGTCCTACGTCAAAACAAAAACAGGCCTGAAAATTAAGCCCATGGTCTCTTTCTTATACTCTAATCAGGTCTAAATAAATCCATTTTTTGACCTATGCCGACATATCAGGGCGCTCGGCTACTTTTTTGTTTTTTTTTTTTCTCTTGGATAAAATGGTCGTTTCATACGACTCTTGTATGAATACAATGTAAGAAATCTAAAAAAAATATTTCAAGACATCGAGACATTATTTTAAACTCTACTAGAATACTGAGCAACAAACGAAGCCACACGATCTGTAACAAATGAGGTCATCCAGTTCGCTACCGCGATAGATATGCTGAATCTCATAGAAAAGACATTCTCGCACTAGAGTTTGGATGTCGCGCATCGAAGAGTTATAAGTAGTTGCATAGTCCCGAAACTCCTAAAACAAAGCCACTGCTATTAGTGACTCCCCCTCTACAACCAACTAGTCATATAGACGATGCCTTCCCAAATTGTCCTCAACCTCGTAGTGGACACCATAGTATTCACTAGTTGGACACTCCCAGCCACGATAAATCGAGTTGGGGCCCCACTGCCATCCAAATTGACCTTCACAAATATTAGGGGTGGGGGCTCCCAGGAGTAGAAGATCCTCCTTCACTCTCTATAAGAAAGAAAGGAGTCCTAGATGTCCTAAGTTCTCAAGGTTGAATTAGATGGTGAAGCATCCACAATTTCTATGGCCCTCTCAAATACTATCATCTTTGGCTACCAGGTCACCTAAAAAACTCCAGCATTTCGGACAAGCCAGATATGATAAGCAGCATAAGCTGTTGTAACGCCGACAAGTCTAATGGCCTCAAACTTTATGCTCAACCTTAGGACCTTCGAGAAGGATTGGACAAGCTGCTCCATAGAAACAACTAGAATAGGAGGCTAACTAACTGCCACATCAGCCGCACTCTGGGGAATAGGAAGAGAGTATGCTCAAAAGTCTCATCCTCTAACCCGTAGCAAGGGCAGATAATCTGAATGTCCATCCCTTTAGCTCTCAGCAAAGTTCTAGTAGATAGCCGGCTCCAAACAATCTTTCAGAGAAAAAAATATATCCTGAATGAATCCGAAACCTCAAGATTCACATACCATCTATCATCCCCATCAGTTCGCCCCTATAAATCTTATAGAGCTCTCTGGATATAGGCCTAGAAGTGCATGATGTCCGCCAAATTTAGATGTCCGGACCCTTCGGGATGGAGATCATCCGAGACAGCACCTACTCTACCAACTGAACTCCAAAGAGTACGGCAACCAACTGTGAATTCTAACCCCTCCCCTGCCGTTGGAAGAGGTTAGACACCATGCCCTATCGCCACCTTTTGGGAAAGACAAATGATCTCAAAATGTACACGTATCCAGGCCAATCACAACATGCGTGCAATATGTTGTGTCTGGACAGCCACCAATCGTAACCGAAAGCAAATAATATCTACCCAAGGCCTCAATGCTAGATCTAGTTCCATGTGAGTCACGCTGTGACTGCGATGTCCCCTTCGCGGACACGTCATTTCACGAACCAAGCAATTCTCTAGGTTGCGAGTCACCCACCCTGTTTGCAACCGACCAATGCTAGAAACCAATTACAATTTTTAGTTCTTCCACCGTTTGCAAGTTCTTTTAGCATGTTTGATGAATGAGACTTTGTTAAACAATCAACACATAGTTTGGAAGCATGATTGGATAGCAATCTAAAGTCTAGTCCCATAATTGCTCTCAAACTAGCCATCTATTTATGGAACCAAGGCAATGAGAAAACTCAATTATTTTTTCCAAATATTTCAGAACCCAATTATTCTCTTGTTTGAAAAAGTAGAAACAAGCTCATCAAAAAATAGGCTGCAGAATCCGGAGAGAGTTGAACATGTGTAGCCATATCCCTACATATGGAGAGATGATGAGGTTTTTCTTTTCATGTTTCTTTTTTTCTTTTTTATGTTTCAATTCTATAATCTCCGAAACACAATGGAACAAATGTATCCCTGTATCAAGACTCATCCGTTTGATTCATATAGCCATTCGAAAAATAAAGATGCCTCAAAAAAGTGGAGACAAATCCAATGTCTTATTAAATATTCTAATATTTAAATTATTTAATAATTTAATTTATATTATATATATATATATTAAATTGAAGGTATCAACATCCGTTTGTCACGTGGAGTTAGAGGTATGGAAGGAGAGAATCAAAGAAGAAAGAGAAAGAAAAGAGAAAAGAGAGATAAAAAAATTTAAAAATAATTAAAAATAAAAATAATAAAAAATAATAAATTAAAAAAAAAATTTATAGAATCAAGATCGTCGATCTTTAACAAGGTTTATCCGAAAACTTATAATGCATGTTAAATATAAAATATATTTTTTAATTTGTTTAATTTTTTTAATATATATATATAATAAATATAATAAATTAAATAAATTAAAAAAAAATTTATATCCCACGTTGCATGGGTTTATAAACTAGTTTTAGGTATAAACCACTTGGGATGCATTTGAGTCGGAGATCATCCTTTCATCCATCAAATCTAATAAATTAGTCCGTAATTTTTTTAAAAAATGATATGAATTTTTGTCAGGAAAAAAATCAGGAGCTCTTTTTCAGAATAATACAAAAAAAAAACTTAAATACCAAAATATATCAAAATCAAACTTATTTACCAAACTAATGCAAAAGGAAAAAAATGCCATTTTGAAAGGTGTTTTTTCCCCTTCCACATCACCCTGCTTTTCCACGATGGCATCATCCCAAAAAAAAAAAAAAAAAAAAAGAAGAAACGCCAATTGGAATGGCGTCTTTAAAAACGCCATTTTGAATGGCATTTTTAAAAACGTCATTTTGAAATGCTTTTTCAATTTTTTTCAAAAAAAAAGGAGAAAAATCGTGAAATAATGGATTTTTTTTTAAATTTGAAATTAATAAATAAATTAAAATTTTAATTTTGATTGAAATTTAAAATATAAAGATTTGAATTTGTAATTCATTAAAAAAATAAATTTAGATTTTTTATTTCAATTTTTTTTAAAAATGTCAAAAAGAATGTTAAGAAATAAAAAAAAAATTATCATAGAAAATGAAAAAAAAGAGAAAGAAATATGAAAGAAATAAAAATTTGAAATTTAATTGAAAAACATCATTCGAAATACTTGTCCTAAAAATTTTAAAAAAAATTTAAAATATAAAATTTTTAAATAATCAAAAAAAGAATTATAATTTAAAATTTAAAAAAAATAAAATTTTAAAGATTAATTGAAATAAAAATATTATTTCAAATTACTTTCTCAAATTAAAATTAATTTATTTTAAAAAGATTCAAAAAAATTTTAAAAATAGGCTAAAAAATTTTATAAAACCATAAAGAATTGAAAAAAAATAGAAATTATAATTATAATTGAAGAACAAAGTTTATAATTTTTAATTTTAAGAAATAAGAATTATAATTGTAATTGAAATTAAAAATTACATTTTAAATAACTAAATTAATTTAAATATAAATTTTTAAGAAATATTTTAAATAAAAGAAAAAAAATACGTAATAGAATATCAAAAAGATAAAAATGGAAGAAAACTAAAATGAAAATTTAAAATTATAAAAATTATAAATTAGATTAGAAAAAATATATCATAAAAGAATAAAATAAAATTAAATTAATTATAATTTATTTTTTAGGGTATTTTATAAATGTGACTTAAAAAAATTTAATTTGAATTAAATTTTGATAAAAAAGAAATACATTAAAAAGTTAAAAAATGAGGAAAAGTTAAAATGTGAAAAAGTTAAAATTTTTAAAAAATATTTAAAAAATATTATTATTTAAAAAAATATTTTAAATAAAGAAAAAAATATGTAATAGAATGTCAAAAAGATAAAAATGGAAGAAAATTAAAATTATAAAAATTATAAAAAAAATATTTTATAAAAAAATAAAATGAAATTAAATTAATTACAATTTCTATTTTAGGGTATTTTATAAATGTGACTTAAAAAATTTTAATTTGAATTAAATTTTGATCAAAAAATAAATATATTAAAAAGTTAAAAAAATGAGAAAAAATGTGAAAAAAAATTTATAAATTGAACTTTAGAAAAAAATAATATTTTTTTAACTAAAGGAAAAGAATACGTAATAGAATGCTAAAAAGATAAAAATGGAAGAAAACTGAAATTATAATTTCAAATGATAAAAATTTTAAAATAAATTTTAAAAAAAAGTATCATAAAAAAATAAAAAATAATAATAAAATAGAAATTATAATTATAAATTTTAAAAAAAATTATTTTTAATTTAAATTAAAAATTATCATTTAAATTATTATTTTTATTATTTAATTAAATTTATTTATTAAAAGATTACAAATAGGTAATTAAAGAAATTAAAAAAAAAAAGAAGAGAAAACGCCTTAGAGAATGGCGTTTTCCCCTCTCCAAACCCCTTTTTCCCCTCCTTCTTTCTTCTCCCTTCTCCTTCTCCCTTCTCGATCTTCTCCTTCTTCCTTTACAAATTTAAGTAAAGGAAAAGAATACGTAATAAAATGCTAAAAAGATAAAAATGGAAGAAAACTGAAATTATAATTTCAAATGATAAAAATTTTAAAATAAATTATAAAAAATAATAAATAAATAAATAAATTAATAGTAATAAAATAGAAATTATAATTATAAATTAATAAATAAATTTTAATTTTAATTTTGATTGAAATTTAAAATATAAAGTTTTAAAATTTAATAAAAAATATTTTTTTTTCAAATTTTATTTTAAAAGAATATGTAAAAAATTTTATACTAAATACAAATACAACAAAGACTAAGTCCCACAAGGACGTCGCGGTGCCCGTGGTCGCTTGGACCTTCTCAGGAAGGTCCTCGCCGGCTGCTCCTGCTGTGATGGCTCCTCCCCTATATCAGTGGAGGAGATCTGCTGTGATGGCTCATGCTGAAAATATATTTTTTATTAAATTTTAAAACTTTATATTTTAAATTTCAATCAAAATTAAAATTAAAATTTATTTATTAATTTATAATTATAATTCTTATTTTATTATTATTAATTTATTTATTATTTATTTATAATTTATTTTAAAATTTTTATCATTTGAAATTATAATTTTAGTTTTCTTCCATTTTTATCTTTTTAGCATTCTATTACCTTTACTTAAATTTGTAAAGGAAGAAGGAGAAGATCGAGAAGGGAGAAGGGAGAAGGGAGAAGGGAGAAGGGAGAAGGAAGGAGGGGAAAAAAGGGTTTGGGGATGGGAAAATGTCATTCTCTATGGCGTTTTCTCTTTTTTTTTTTTTAATTTCTTTAATTACTTATTTATAATCTTTTAATAAATAAATTTAATTAAATAATGAAAATAATAATTTAAATAATAATTTTTAATTTTAATTAAAATTAAATTTCTTTAAAATTTATAATTATAATTTCTATTTTATTATTATTTTTTAATTTTTTTTATGATATTTTTTTTTAAATTTATTTTAAAATTTTTATCATCTGAAATTATAATTTCAGTTTTCTTCCATTTTTATCTTTTTAGCATTCTATTACGTATTCTTTTCCTTTAGTTAAAAAAATATTATTTTTTTAAAGTTTAATTTATAAATTTTTTTTCACATTTTCCCTCATTTTTTAATTTTTTAATGTATTTATTTTTTGATCAAAATTTAATTCAAATTAAAATTTTTTAAGTCACATTTATAAAATACCCTAAAAAAGAAATTGTAATTAATTTAATTTCATTTTATTCTTTTATGAAATATTTTTTTTTATAATTTTTATAATTTTAATTTTCTTCCATTTTTATCTTTTTGACATTCTATTACGTATTTTTTTTCTTTATTTAAAATATTTTTTAAATAATAATATTTTTTAAATATTTTTTAAAAATTTTAACTTTTTCACTTTTTAACATTTCCTCATTTTTTAACTTTTTAATGTATTTCTTTTTTTATCAAAATTTAATTCAAATTAAATTTTTTTAAGTCACATTTATAAAATACCCTAAAAAATAAATTATAATTAATTTAATTTAATTTTATTCTTTTATGATATATTTTTTCTAATCTAATTTATAATTTTTATAATTTTAAATTTTCATTTTAGTTTTCTTCCATTTTTATCTTTTTGATATTCTATTACGTATTTTTTTTCTTTTATTTAAAATATTTATTAAAAATTTATATTTAAATTAATTTAGTTATTTAAAATGTAATTTTTAATTTCAATTAAATTATAATTCTTATTTCTTAAAATTAAAAATTATAAACTTTGTTCTTCAATTACAATTATAATTTTTATTTTTTTTTCAATCCTTTATGTTTTTATAAAATTTTTTTAGCCTATTTTTAAAATTTTTTTGAATCTTTTTAAAATAAATTAATTTTAATTTGAGAAAATAATTTAAAATAATATTTTTATTTCAATTAATCTTTAAAATTTTATTTTTTTAAATTTTAAATTATAATTTTTTTTTGATTATTTAAAAAAATTATATTTTAAAATTTTTTTTAAAAATTTTAGGACAAGTATTTCGAATAATATTTTTCAATTAAATTTCAAGTTTTTATTTCTTTCATATTTCTTTCTCTTTTTTTTCATTTTCTATGATAATTTTTTTTTTTATTTCTTAACATTCTTTTTGACATTTTTTTAAAAAAATTGAAATAAAAAATCTAAATTTATTTTTTTAATAAATTACAAATTCAAATCTTTATATTTTAAATTTCAATCAAAATTAAAATTTTAATTTATTTATTAATTTTAAATTTAAAAAAAAATTTCATTATTTCATGATTTTTTTTCTTTTTTTTTTTATAGGAAAAATTGAAAACGCCGTGTTGAATGGCGTTTTTAAAAATGTCATTTAAATGACGTTTTTAAAGACGATATTCTAATTGGCGTTTCTTTTTAAAAACGTCATTCAAAATGATATTTTTTTTTTTTAGATTAGTTTGATAAATAAATTTGATTTTGATGTATTTTGATATTTAATTTTTTTTTTGTATTATTCTGGGAAAGAGCCAAAAAACCAGCTTCGGTTTTTTGTTAACCAGCGCAACCGTTGCCCTATTCTGTCGGGCAATTACCCACACGTGACCTATTCTATTCTCTCTTTCCCCTCCTCTTCCCTTACTTCGCCGCCGCCGTCCTCCGGAATAAGTGCTGCTTTCCAACGTTCTCTAAACCAAAACTATTCCCCATCCCTCGCTCCCTCCAAAGTCTTCAACGCCCCAACCCCAAAACCCAAAAACAAAACAAGAATCCGAGCTTTCCCTCCCTTCTCCTCGGCGATGGCGGCTCTAAACCGCCTGTTGAGAGCCGGCGCCGCCGTCCGTCTGCCGACCGCGGCGGCGAGGAGGTGCATCTTGTCGCTGGCCTTCTCTGGGGGTGATGCCCGCCAGGGGATGCCGGGGAGGAGGGATCCCGTGAGCCGGAACGTGCAGTGGGTGTTCCTCGGGTGCCCTGGCGTGGGGAAGGGCACCTACGCTAGCCGCCTCTCCCAGCTCCTCGGTGTCCCCCACATCGCCACCGGCGATCTTGTCCGCGAGGAGCTCGCATCTTCCGGCCCCCTCGCCCCACAGGTAGTTTATTAGTGTTTTGGTTCTTTTCTTTCTGATCTAAATGGTGGGGACTCATTAGAAGATCGTAATCTTAGCTAAAGTTTGTTTTTTGATATTGTTTCTTCTGATCTTATCTTCATGTTGTTTTTGTTGTTTTTGTGTTAGGGGAAGCTTTTGTTTCTGTTGATATGACTTTGGTTTAATTAGGCGCGGCGTGGATTAGTTTCTGATCAAGTTAAATAGATTGGAAAAAAGGTTGTTTGGATTCTGTTACACAAACTAGATTATATAAAAAGAAAGCATTTGTAAAACAGTAGGAGCGCTCTGATATGGAATCTTGGTAATTAGAAATGTATTGGAGGGTTAGGGCTGCTCTAATGGGCAAGAAGATACAAGCAATTATGCATTAGAGAAGCTGGGGTTGTTACAATATTCATTGAATCTTAAGTCATGAACTCAGAAAAATTTATTTATATATATAGTGGAAAAGATTATCTTGCTTTCCTTTTTCCTAGAGCGGGTTATTGTATTGTTTGCTCAACCCCAAACCATCAAATTCCCTTTAGTTCTGGTGATTCCTTCAAAGGGGTCTCAACTGTTAATTTGTTGCGAATCTTTGCTCAACCTTGCTCAGGAATAGTGAGGAAAAGCAGAAACGTTGATGTGCGTGACATGTATATCATACGACCTTTATATTTGTTTTGCTTGTTGTTTAATTCTCTTCAGCACCAAACTTATATTAGTTAAAAACTTGCACGTCTATGAGAACATGAGAAAATCATCACTTATGTTGTTCAAGCAGCCACCATCTTATCTTTTTTATATACAGAACTATCAGAGAATATAAGATGATAAAGAAACCTCATAACCTTATAAGATGCACTCATTAGGGAAGGTATAGCAACAGAAAACTAAAAAGACTTCTTTTCTTGCCACATAAAAAAACTACTTTATTCAGCAGATGATCAAGTAGTAAAAAATAGTTTTCCTTTTAGAACATGAAACCTTGAATGACAAGTGGTTTCCCTTGAACAAAAAGAAAAAGAAAGGAAGAATTCACTTTACATGAACTGTCATTAATGTGACGAGCATGTTCCATAGACATTGAGACTTTTGGATTTCCTTACGGATGATTACATCTCATTTACCATGAAGTTTTAGTAGATGTGCTTCACAGAACTTTGAGATAAATGATAGTTGAAGTGTCATCAGGGCATGGTGGTCATGCTATGATTGATAGGGAAACCCATGATGTACATCACATCAAGCACTAATAAATCAAATAAAGGAACATCTAGACTTAATCCATGCTTATATTCTTCTATGCTTCTTTTTGAGCATTGATAAAATTAAGATCAAAATAGACCCTCAAAACTTATGGCTTGTTGAAATAATAGGTGAATGCCTAAGCTTTATCAAGTGACATGGTTTAAACAACCTTGCCCTTATTGGGATGATAACTTTTAGGGTGCGTTTTGTTTATGATCAGATATGAAATCGGAATTAGAATCAGAATAAAAATCGGAATTAGAATGTTTCTTGATGCATTTGATTCATGGCTAGAATTGGAATCAGAATGGGATTTGACTACTACAGGAGGGTTGGGATTAGGTTTTGGGTTATTGGGGCATTACCATTCCCCTTCGAATTGGAATGGGAATGGGACTCCCCCAACCAAATGGCTGGAAAGAGTTTCTCATTCCAATTTCTATTCTAGAGCCCAATTTACCCCAACTAAACATGCCCTTAGATAATTGTTTCTAAAAGCAAAGAAATTTTATGATGAAGGATCTTTCTAGAGAATAATGCGGAGTATAAAGATGTTCTACGTGTTTGTTTTAAAATTTATAAAAATAATGGAAAGTATAAAGATGTTCTGCATGTTTGTTTTAAATGTTTATAAAATTGTTAAACTTTATAATCCTTCTCTTTGAATTGCATTCTTTATATTTTTTTTGTTGGATGTAAGATTTAATTTCTGAATTAATACCTTGGAAACAAGAACTAGTTTTTTTTTTTTTTCTTTTTTTTATAAGGTCAACACATGTTAATTAAATTCTCTAATTCAAGTTATTAGTCTTTGCCAAGGAATTCCATGATTTTACTTTCCAGTACGCAAAGCTATATATTAGTATTCAGAAGATTGTTGACATGATTGAGATTGCTTTCTAGACTAGACCCCTTTTTTTCTTTTTGATGCCATTGCAGTAATCAAGATCTCTTCATTTGTTTTACATTGTACTAAGTGCAAGTATGTTATTTGTATATCAAAAACTCATTGCTTTGGATTGATGCCAGTGATTTTGGTTTCATTTTGTAGCTTGCTGATATCGTAAATCAGGGCAAATTGGTGTCAGATGAGATCATCATAAATTTGTTGTCTAAACGTCTTGAAAATGCAGAAGCTAATGGTGAATCAGGATTCATTCTTGATGGTTTTCCACGAACAATAAGACAAGCGGTGAGGAATTGATATTCAAAGGAAACATAAGAAACCAATTCATGTGATATTTTGTCTTGTCAATGTGTATTTGGTTCAGAAGTAACATGTCAATGTAACACCTCCTTTGCTTTTTCCTTGCTATTATTTTTCCTTTAAAATCATCCACAATTAAATCTGATCTAAAACAGTTGCTGCTATCTGGATACCTTTGAAAGTTTGTTTGTATTAAAATATTTACCATCCATCCTCCTATTGTCCTCATTGACTATCATAGACTTCAAACATCATGCATCAATGCAGCTAAAACTGTTGCGGTTATTTGTGTTGGTGACTGGAAGCAGATTCCAGTCAAGTAGTATACCTCAAGCTAGAAAGTAATAATCCATTCCAAAGAATAGGGTGTCCAGCTTTTCCTGGAGGTCTCTTCCATTTAGATAGAGAATCACAATCCCACTTAGCTAGCCAATTTCTTGATATTAATCCACAAACTTTGACTCATCTATCTAGGGATGGCTTCCATGATCAATGTGTGGTGCATGAAGCTCTGAGATTGTCGTTGACCATATCTCAACTACATATCAACCCTCCTATGGTGCAGTTCTGGCCTAGGCATCTTTGGACAAGAGACCTGCCATGAAACCTAGAACGCCAATAGATAGTGATAGTCACAAAGAGCTACATTCTGGTTATGCAACTTGAGCTTATGCAACTACAGGACAACATCTTTAGACATGGACCAAGTTCGAGGCATGTGTCTTAAACAAAGAGCCAAATGGGAAATCAGTCATTGGTAATAATGTTTAAGAGCATAGGGCTTGATGCTCTGATAAAAGCATTATGATGGAGTGACTCTGTACAAAAATAAAGACCAAGGAAACAAGGAAAATGGTAAGAAAATATAAAAAAGAAAACTGTGTGCAAATATAAAAAAAGGGACATATACAAAACTTTGAATGGATCAAGTATAAAAGATAAATATTATGAGTACCCTGCAATCTAAATAGTTACATAATCTGTATCCTAGATATTGTCCCTATGAAAGTTCTGACTGCAGTTATTTCCAGCAATGCCTAATAATTCTAGGCATGTAAAATTACTAGCGATGCAACCCACCAGCAAGTTAACATGTGTTACTGTAACTCAAAATTTGTCCAAGAGCGAAAATGAGTAGCAAATTGCAAAAACTGAATCTCCACAGGTGTCCACTAACAATGCTACCATCTCAAAGAATGTTACTCAAAAGGCTTTCGCACAGTTCAGGAGACCTGATGTCTGGTGTGAACAATCCGATAAAGAAATCTTTTCTTTTCTAAATCAATAATAGGTATATTAAGGCATTACAAACACCGGTATCAAACTTAGCAATTTCAGAAACTTTGGTATGCTACAAAACTAACAAAACTCAAGCATGAACACCAGTTGCCACCCTTCTTTTTTAAAGTCATGAAGAAAGTAAACCATTCAAACTACTAAACCAGAGCCCATTCCTAACCTCTGAAATCTCTGAAATTCTGTGGAGAGTAAAATTCCCCTTAGAAGTTCTCCTGGTTAAGACAATTCTCCATTGTTATGCCAAAGTCTTCAACAGACCAGGACAGTATTATAAATCCTGCATTTGCATTTGATGTTGACTATGCCCAGTGCTCAACAGGGAGTTTTCTTTATATATAAGGAGAAGTAAGGTGAGGTCAAATTTGCTGCAAACGGGACATTATTTGGACAATAAGTAATTAAATAGTTTCCCCTTGAAACTTCCCCATAAACTGGAATAAGGTAATTCTCAGGATTCCTATAAAACCTCAATGTATTAGTCATCCAACTATTCTTTGTTTGCTTATCTCCTCTTGTTGATGCTTCCACACAAATCCAAGCCCTCATAAGCACCTCTGTAATCTCTGTTGCATATGATTATGTCATTTAAATTGGTTTTCTTATATTTGTCCAACATTTTGGAATCTCTTATATATTGTTTTCTAACTCCATCCCTTGTTCCAAGAAAAGCCAAGAAGTAAGCTCTTGTTTTTCACATAATATCTCATCAACTTCATCATGAATTTGCCTGCATGTTTTTGATACTAATGTCAACAAATCCAAGAAAATGCAGCTAATCCACTTTATATGCTAATTGATAGCAACTTGGAATTCTGATACACTGCCTTGAAGAATTGCAATATACTGTGCTTATTTGCATGTATTCTGATTTGTCAGGAAATACTGGAGGGAGTGACAGACATTGACCTGGTTGTGAACCTTAAGCTTAGAGAAGATGTACTGCTTGCGAAGTGCCTAGGTAGAAGGATCTGCGGCCAGTGTGGAAAGAACTTCAATGTCGCCTCCATCAATGTCAAGGGTGAGAATGGGAGACCTGGTATATTCATGGCCCCACTTCCACCTCCTGCACAGTGCATGTCAAAGCTAGTTACTCGAGCTGATGATACTGAAGAGGTGGTAAAAGAGCGTTTACGTATATACAATGAAACGGTAATGCACCCTTTTTTCAGGATCTTTTTTTTTTAAGGGTTATAAAGTCAATTCCAAAAATCATTGGTCCCGTTGGAGTCAATTTCCAGATAATGACTCCATAATGCTTCATAAGAATTTCTTATTTCTTGACATTTCTTTGTTACTATTCAATGCCCTCCTGTAAGCATACAATCAAACTAAGTGTTTCAGAAATAGCTCTAAATGTTACTATGCCTGAAAAGTCCTCGAGTTTCTCCATGCCTAAATGATCATTACTGCTAGGTGCTTTCAAATTTTCAGCTGCCAAATTTGATGTTTTTGTTTCAAGCCAAAAATTGATAGTTAAACCAATTATTATAAGCAACTAATATGCCCCTATATTTGTACATAGCCAGTCCTAAGCTTTGGATAAAGGAGGAGGATTGTGATAGGTTGATGGCCACATTGAACCTCAGTGCAGTGGAAAGTGGGCAAGGGTTAAGTAGGGCGTTCTGCAAAAGTGGTGTGCCATATAGTGCCCAGATATGATGGGAAGTAGGCATGGGTGCTCACATTTTAATGGATAAGTGTGGGTAAAGAAGTTATTCCAGGAAAGTAGGATACATTTAGCAACTTGGAATATGAGGTCCTTGACAAGAAATTTGATGGAATTAATAGATACAATGACTAGGAGGCTGCTCCATAGGCTCAAAATTAGACTCTGTACCTGTACCATGTTGGTACAATGTCAATATGCCCGTGCGGGGGTCAATCCACTGCACCGAGTCTTGGTTCGGGGGTTGGTACAGGGCGGTGCACCACAATATAGTTAACCATTGGTTAAATACATCAAAGATGAAAAATCAAAACTTTTAGTTAAGAAAGACAGGATCAAAGAAAGATGGAGGTATTTTTGTAAGCTATTTAATGAAAGTGATGTGAATACTTTAGAATTCTTGCTAGTTCCATTGAGTGTAGAAATATTAAGTATACATGTAGAAATGGAGTATCTAAGGAAAAGGAGGCTATGAAAAAGCGAAAATAGGAAAAGCGGTTGGACTTGATGGAATTCTTATTGAGTTGTAGAAGTATTCAGATGGCGTGAGAGTAATTTGGTTGATGAATTTGTTTGATTAGATTTTAAAGACCAAAAATTTGCTTGATGAATGAAGAAAAAGTGTTATAGTATTGATTTATAAGAATAAAAGCAGTATTCAAACTTGTTCTAATTATCATGGTATTAAACTCATTAGCCATACCATGAAACCTTGAGAGAGAGTAATGAGCACAGATTTAAGGTGTGAGAACAAATATTAGAGAACCAATTTGGTTTTATGCTTGGAAGGTTGATTATGGAAGTTATTTTTCTCCTTCGGAGACTAATGGAGAAATATAGAGAAAAGAGATAAGATCATCTTATAGTTTTTATTGATTTAGAGAAAGCATATGATAGTCTCTCTAAAGAAGTCTTATGGTGGGTGCTACAGGAAAAAAAGGAGTCTTCATTACTTATATTAACCCAATTAAGAACATATGGTGTGAGGACTATTTGTGGTAATGTTAGTGAGTTTTCAGTTACAACAGGTTTACACCAAGGTTCTGCTCTAAATTCTTACTTTTTATACTAGTTATGGACAAGCTTAGTAGGCATATTCAGTATGGTATTTTGTGATGCATGCTGTTTGCACATGATATAGTCACAGTGATTGAAATTAAGATATGAGTTAATCGTATGTTGGAATTATAGAGGAGTGCATTACAGTCTAGGGGTTCCAAGTTACGTAGGACCAAGATGGAATATGTAGAATGCAATTTTAGTAAAATTAGAAATAGAGATAGAGGTGGGGTGAAAATCACAAAATTTTTAGAAGTGATCATTTTCGATATTTAGTGTCAATTAATCATAATGAAGGGGAGATTGAAAGAGTTGTTATCCATAGTATAACTAGGATGGGTAAAATGGAGAAGTGCAACTAAGAAATTATATGATTTTAAGATTCCTACTAAATTGAAAGAAAAATTTATGGGATATGTATATGTCCAATTATGTAAAATGCGCATGAGATTAGTGTGGCCGAAATGAGAATGTTGAAATGGATGTATAGTTACTATACAAGAAAAGACAATAAGAATTGAAATCATTCATAAAAATATGGAGGTAATATTAATTAAGAATAAATCGAGAGAATGACAATTAATATGGTTGGAACATATACAATGTAGGCTAAGAGATGCAGTAGTATGAAGGAGTAATTTGATACATGTAGCAAGAAAAAAGGGTGATTGTAGACCGAAAATCGCATCAGATGAAGTAGTAAGGAATTAATATTGCTATATCTTTTAGAAAGTGTGACCTTAAACATAGCAGAATGGTGGAAAAGGATTCATGTAGTTGATCCTAGCTAGTTTGGCATTAAGGCTTAGTTGAGTTGTGCTTTTGACCACAACTATTGTACATGACAGATATCATGTACACCCAATCAATAAGCTTTTATTGGAGCGAGCAAGAGGCATTGTATTTTGTTTGTGGTGGTGGTGCTTTTCCTTTTCTTTTCATGGTGGTTAGGTGTGTGTATTTGCTTTTTTTTTTTTTCGTGCGTGTGTGCGCGGGCCGGGGGGGGGTGTGGGGCTAGAGGGGAGGGGAGGCGGGGGGTGTTGCTGAATGTCTAAAAATAGTTTTTGAAAATTCCAAGGTCTATCATTATCTAGGCTGTATTCTATCAGCCTAATCATTTGACATGTACGTTGATCCTCGGGGAGGCTAGAGGGTGTGAACCATGTAAGGTTATATGTTCAATTTTACATGACCTCTCTAGCAAACTGCTAAGTGCACTTTTCATGACCATACCTATCAAATTGGAGATGACTGTCTTGCACAGAATTGTGCAGCACCAAATGCTAATGTGATTAAACTACAGGTAATGCAGGTACACTGAAATTTAATAACCACTTTTCTACTTGTTTGTTTAGTTCTGAGTTGAATGCCATTTTTTTAAATCATTTACACATGAATTTGAGTTAATTATACCTACACAAGTTTTGAATCCATGCTACTATTAATAGCAACACCTAAAACAAACATTTTTCACCATGTTGATGGCATTCTCTGGTGCTTCCATGAGTAAGCTTTCAGTTCTTATTAAAGTATTTGATGTGCCCATATTTTAGAAAGAAAAGATTATTTTTTTTAATTACTGTCCTGAAATTCTCATTACAGTTCCAAGCGAACTTTCAATTCTTATCAAAGTACTTACATACTCTAATTTTGAATATAAACAGTTTTCTTTTAGTGTTTTGAAATTCTCATTATAAATTTCAAGTAAACTATAAATTGCTATATTCTTTTTTAATCTACACATTTGTTTACAACATACATGGTATCCAAATAACTCAAGGAAAGCAAATCTCACCTATGTATATAAGACAATAAAAAGAATCTTATTCTCATACCATTTCTTAAAAAACTTTTGGTTGGAAAACAGCTAATTATTATATAAACTTAAAAATGGTATAGACCAACAGATCTGGTGCAACACCAACAGCTATGACACAAACTGTCATGGCTGAAATCTAGCATTGCTAATTTTTTTATGACCCAAACTTTCATTGCTGGAATCTAACATGGATAAATTTTCGCTAACCCTATGATATGTAGCACTTTATATTGTGGGGTTACAGCTGTGCACAAGATGCAAAGCAATATTATCCGGGACCCAGTTTACATGCAGTACTTATTTGACCCCTCGTATAGCATTCTCAGTTTTCAAGAAGAAAGGAATGAGAGCAACGATCAGATTAGAGACAAGAAAGGAGGTAGGGATGACTCACTTTATGGAGCTTAGACTAGGAATATTTAAGGAGCAGGATTAGAGTGATATCATCTCTGCAAGGAGTATGCACGTTTTCTAAGAAAGGCTACTAATCCCTACTTAGGTTTGTCTCTGTGCTGGTAACTTCACAATGGTGCATGGGGTCAAAAAGCGAATATATATATATATATATATTGGGGAGAGAGAGGGAGAGAGAGAGAGAGAGAGAGGGAATTTGTAGTTTTCCAGTTGAACTGACTGAACTATGAGATGGGGATGAGAAGGAAGCACCATGATGGGTCACCAGCAATTGCGGTGCAGCAGAGGGATACAGATGAAGAGTGGACTCACTCAGGAGGTAGTCAACGAATGAGGGGGAAGCAAGCTTATATTAGGAGGTGGACCTAATGGCTGCTAGAGGTGGAGTAGATGGGAGGAGGAAGTCATAGTATTAGGAGAGGTCACATTGAGACAGGAGGCAAAGGAGACATGATATGATGAAAGAATGAGGAGGCATGGCGGGATGAGGTGGTTGCATTGCTATGCGAGGCAAAAGAGGTAGCATGGTGGGAGTAGGTGGGTATACTGCAAGGTGAGGTGGAGCAGGCAGCATTATGGAAGGTGGCACATTGACAGGATGTGAATGTGGAGGCATCGCAGGAGGATGGCTTAGTGGCTGTTGGAAGTGGAGTTGGGAGCATGGTGGAAACTGGTTGCTTGTTGGTGGTGGGGTGGGGTCCATGGTATCAGTGATGACAGAGGGGTGGGTGTGGGCACTCAATGGAGAAAGCAAATGGTGATGCAAGGTGACAGAGAAAGAAATGTGTCAGGTAGAGGGCATGGGGAGGAAGAGGGAGAGCTCTTTCTCTTTGCCATCTATATGGTCTTTAGTTATTAAAAACCTGGTAATTCATACAGGTATCTGGGTGCATTTGTCGGTCGCCCATCTTTTAAAATTCAATGATCCGAGGCAGATGTGAAGGGAACAGCATCTGACATTACCTTTTGAAATACATAACATATGTTGCAATTCACCATATGTTTTGCTTTATGAATATGAATTAGTGTTATCGTGCTTTTGCCTGTATACTAGTGTTTTAGAACAAAAACATTTTGTTTCTGCAGAGCCAACCAGTCGAGGAGTTCTACCGCAGCCGAGGGAAGCTCTTGGAGTTTGATTTGCCAGGAGGCATCCCAGAGTCTTGGCCAAAGCTGTTGCAAGTTTTGAATCTAGAAGACCATGATGACAAGCAATCAGCAGCAGCATGATCATAAGTCAAAGTTCAGAGATTCTCTGCATGTTTGTTTTCCATGCTTTGTGATTTTTCAATGATTTTTTGAATAAAATTTCAAACCCAGCCCACCATTTATAAAGGGTGCTAATTGTTTTGCGCATTATTTATTGGAGGAAAGGTGTAATATGGAAGTAATAGGATGATTTTTGATTATGTTTGCTGAAAATTTTCAGATAAACTAATTTTATGTAAGTACTAATTTTGATCTTACAGGGATTTGAATTAAATTCTTTATGCTGCACAAGTGCTTAATTTCTTCCTCTCTTCCCACTATTATGGGGTTTGGTTTTCCAAACATATAAATGTCACAACCAGATCATGACCTGACAGGATGATGCAGATGCCAAGAAACATTTTAGGCCTCCAGTGGTCATTTGGAATCAAAGGAGCTCACAGTGGTGCAGTCTTTTCACCCAAAAAAAGATTCTTGGTTTGATGAGGTTGGATATAATCATAACCCAAACATCAGTTTTGTTGTTAGCTTTAATTATCTGGACTTGCAAATTTGACTTTCAAGTTAATGAAGTGAGTTCTAGGAATTGCTGAGTACTGGAGAAGTTCTAAGCTTTACAGAACCAGAAACGCTCATCTTGAGTCAAGTTTGGGATCTTTTGAGCTGGAATTGACTGGAGCAGAAGAGAGGGTGACTGTTGGAATCATCTAGCTCCCATGGAGATGCATCTTTATTTTGGTTCAGCCCCACTAGCGATAGTGCTGAACTTACTGAAGGTTCAACCTAATCGGTCATTGCAGTCATGGTGTCCTCTATATAAATCAGAACTCAGCTGTCCAGCAGGGTGGTAGGTTGCTGCATCATTTTTATTTGAAGCCAAATATATCCTCTATATCAAAAGGTGGCTCACAGTGCGGAAAAAATTAGTGTACTCAAAAGACTATCAGATTGATCCATCAAAAGCAAGTTCCCTGAAGTTAGACAAGACCTGAACTTGAGCTGTCCGATCCGAAAAGAGACTTGGTTTGATCCAATCATCCAAGTATATATGATGGTTTTAAATCCTAATCTCCAGCTGTCTGTTGCACAGAACTTGCAATGGAAAAAAAAATGTACTCAAAGAATTTTGGGAGGGGGGTACGTTATAGGAAATGTGGCAGTTTGTTTGTAGGCAAGGACGGAGGTTCCAACCCCCCTCCTGTCCGGTTATTTTCACCAGATGAGGAAAGAAGACGAAGGTCAAAACCTTTGGATTTTTTTTTAAATAATATATTTTTAATAAAATATTTTAAAAAATCCGTAGTTCAAAAATTATTTATCAAACTACTGTGGGATGGGCACGTCGGATAAATTTGTGAGTTCATGATCGCTGTCGTAGACGGTCAAGAATAAAAATCAACTCAAACTATATAGATAGAATGAGTTAGGATCGTTTCCACAGGAATGTAGGACGATTATTTTTTTTTAAATAAAAAAAAATTAATTACAAAAAGATTAAAAAGAAATAGAATAATAAAAATTAAATTAAAAGTATAAATTAATTTATGAAAAAAATAAGTTAGAGAAATAATTCAAAAATTCTGAATCCACCATACAAATTAGATTTATTTTTTTTCTTATGTTGTAATATTAATTCTTGTGATTAAGGTATTAGTATAGCTTATCTCTAAGGGATACGGACTGTATCAGTAGATCATAACTCGTTCTATCAGAGTATAAACTATCTAAATTTAATAACAAGATATAAAATTTAATCTAACGTACTACAATCTATCTCTCCTAAGCACGGACCGTATCCAGGGATCACGGCACGTCAGTAGAAGGTATAGGACGTGTAGGCTAGATCAATACCTCAGAAAAATAAAAAGATATGAAATAAAAGCACAATTTTATTGCATGAAAATTAAATATAAAAAAAAAATAAAAATCCATTTACAGGCTTCATCATATTCCTGGATTGAAGGGATTTAGCCACGCATCAAGATCTCTAGCTCCATATTCTCCTAATTTTTGATCCCTAAAGTTTCTTGATTTTTTCTCTATTTTTTTCTTATTTTCCACTGATTTTTTCTCTTCTCTACACTTATCCCGGACCCCCCATTTATAGGTGAATTTTTCACCTTTTTCTGATCACAAAAGGAGTCCTAAAACCCTTAGAAATCATATTATACCTGTATAAATAATTTATGACCATTAGATCTTCAATGGACCGTCCAAATTTGATCAAAAAATACCGTTTAAGTCCTTTTTACGGTCGGAGACATTTTCAGCCATCCAATCACGTTTCAGATAAATTTTTGGCCATTGATCAGCGCCTGTTATTTCCTTAACATAATCGGGATGAATACCAGCCGTTGGATTAAGCTTCAGATAGAAATTCGACCGTTCGATCGTGCCCAGAAATCCTATTCAAAGTCGAGAATGATGTCAGCCGTCGGATCTAGTGCAGGATTGATATGAGCCATCGGATCACGCAGATTTCTTCCACCTCACCTATGAGCCGCGTAGTGGACCGCGAACCTGTTTCGATGGACCATGCCATTGCTTCTGTGGAACGAGCGGTCGGTCCACCGTACATCGAAAGCTATAAATTTTATTTTTTTAGGATATTTTGCTTGATTTTTTGCTTCAATTTTTATCTGAAAAATAAGAAAAAATATGTATTAAATTTCTCAATAATTTCTCATCATTTTGGTGCTTAAAATTGCTCAATTAAATCAACATCTATTTTTCATAAATATGCTCTAACTTCATATTTTTTTAGAATTATTTATTTTTATAAAAAAATTTAATTTATTCATAACATTAGATTTTTAAGAAAATGTTAGCATAATAAATTATCAAAAATACCTTCAATAAATATAAAAATATATTACTTATCAGTTTAACCCACGAATTCACTGTCCACGTGGATAATTTGTGGGTTGAACCTACGAATTCTCTCATCTACGTGGCTTCCATGCACGAAAGTTGAGGTTTGAATTCGTGTGTTGAAGATATGGGTTCAAGTTAATTCGTGCCTTCAACCTATAAATTCAAGAATTCATGGGTTGTGCCCATATATTTTTTTTAAATCGTGATCTTTTCTATTCCTCCCCAAACCGTCGGTCCCCCCTCTCCCATGTCGTTCACTCTCTTCCGACCGTCCGATCTCCCCTCCCCCACGTCGTTCCCTCTCTTTCGATCGTCCGGTCCCCCCTCACCCACGTCATCTCGCGTTGCTCCCCTCCCCTCTGATAGCGGTCTCGCCTCTTGGGCCCCGTTCCCCCTCCACGGTCCCCCCTCGCCCGCCTGTGTCGTCACCCTTGGATTAAATCCATCGGACCCCCTGCCCCCCGGTGCTCCCCTCTCCTCCGACAAGGGTCACACTCCCTAGGCCCCGTCCCCCCTCCACGATCCCCCCCCGGCCCACCTGTGTCGTCACCCTCGAATCGCACCTATCGGACCCTCCCTCCCCCACCCTCTGGTGCTCCCCTCCCCTCCGACAAAGGTCGCACTCCCTAGGCCCCGCCCCCCTCTACGGTCTCCCCCCGGCTGCCATTGTCCTCACCCTCTGAAATTGCCACCCAGATCCCCTCTCCCCCCACCCCCCTCTCCTCTGACAAGGGTCGCGCTCCTTGGGCCCCGCCCCCCTCTACGGTCCCCTCCGATTGCTAGTCCGATCATTGGTGTCTCCATCATCCTGATAACTTTTTTATATCATTATCTATTTTTTTAATTATTATAAGTGAAAAAAATAAAATTAATAATTATAATTTTTTTTTTAAGTATGTAAAATTTTACAATATTGTAAAAAATTATTGAGTCACATAATTAGTTCAAGTGAATTGTTATTAGAAGATTTTATTTTCATTGCTGACTTTGAGCTATATAGTTTATTTTTTTTTGCATTTAATTGGTGATTTTACATAGGGCATACTAAAATTATTGTATTTGTTATATATATGTAGTGATGGAAAAAAAAATATCACGACCTTATGCTATATAAATGATTCTATAGTTTATGGACCAAATGGTATTGAATACATTAGTCGTCCTCAAAGGGCAATTAGAATTATACCTGAAATTAAATTTGAGGAGTTGGAGAATAAATTATGTAGAGTTTTTCATGTAGACAAAAGCAAGAATAGACTCACGATAATATATAGACATCCATAAATTGTACAGCCGACATTATTAAAGTATGAATATGTTCCGATTAATGAAGATGAAGATATTGAAATAATCTTTTCAACGGTTAGTTCGTACTCATATTTATCGGGTACAGAGTTGTATCTAAAAATACAGCCTACTGAAGCTGAACAAGATGAATATGAATTAGCCGATAGATATATAAGAACAACTTAGGGTATTGAACAGATCGATCTATCTAGAATAACTCAGGACACTGAATAGATCGATCCATCTAGAACAACTCAGGGCACTGACCATGTATCAGGGACTCAAAGTTTCAGATATGCAGAGGATCAGTTCTCTATAGTAGATCTTGATGTGGTAGGTGTCACTATCAGACAATCATCAATTTATACACCTAACGATGATATGGTGCACATAGATAATCGGCTATTTGAGGAAAAAGACATACGAAGTGGAGATAAGATGGACTTCCATCCTCAGCAAGCTGGTACTTCTACTAATATAGAGTGCAGACCTGTGGAAGAGCACCCAAATTTAGGGATATTTGAAGCTCCTTCTGGAACATTTAGATCAATTAATTGGACGACAGCTAATATATCAATGTCTTCTGGATTAGAGGCATGGTGTACCAGTTGGGAAAGAAGTGTCGAGTTGTCAAAAAGACTTCATTTTGCAGATGAGACGGAACTGCAAACTGTAGTAAAACAGTATTATATTGAGAGACATTATGAATTTAGAGTTGTCGAGTCAGAGCCAAAGCTTTGGGTGGTAAAATACAAAAATAGAGAGTTAGGATGCAATTGGATGCTCCGAGCTATTAAATGATATGATTATTTTGAAATCACAAGGTATATCGGTCCACATACATATGTTTCAGCTATGCTTTCTTAGGATTATTCTGGTCTTGATTCGAATTTTATTGCCAATGAAATTTAAGATGTTGTAAAAAAAATATCCATAATTTTTATTGCCGACATCGGTGCAATTATTAAAAATAGATTCAGCTATATGGTCAGTTATAAAAAATTGTAGGAGGCAAAGCAAAAAGCAATGGCATTGACATATAGAGACTGGGATAAATCTTATGACTTATTGTCAAAATGGTTGCGTGCTGTACAGAAATTTAATCCCGACTTTTGAGTGAAGTTCATCAGCACTTCCATCGGTTATCCTTTATTAGCTTATTTGATCGTATTTTTTGGGTATTTGCACCATCAATTGAAGGTTTCAAACACTGTAGACCGGTTATCAGTATCGATGCTACATTTATGTACGAAAAATATCAGGAGAAGCTGATGATTGCAATAGCTATTGATGAGAACAACCAAATTTTTCCATTTGCCTTTGCTATAGTAGACGAGGAGTCTATTGATACATGGGGTTGGTTCTTGGCTTGTCTTAGATGTTGTATTACATCACATCGTGGTATATGTTTTATTTCAAATCGGCATTCAGGTATATTGTCGGCTTTGCAGAACAAACATCTTGGCTGGCAACCTCCAAATGCACATCATGTTTATTGTTTGCACCACATAGTGAGTAACTTCAATACTCAGTTTCGAGACTCCAGACTCAAAGATTTGGTGAAAATAACTAGAATGCAAACATAACTTAGGAAGTTCAATAAATGTATGATGAAGATTGAAAAGGTGAATTCGGAAGCTATTCAATAGTTGAATGAAATTTTCATAGAGAAATGATCTCATGCACATGATGGTGGTCGAAGATTTGGAATGATGACCACTAATTTATCTGAATATTTTAATGATATATTAAAAAATACATGCTTTCTGCCGGTAACTTCGTTGGTGCAACTGATATTTTTTCGATTTATATTATATTTTGATAGTCGACGTACCCAGACAGATGAAGCATTAACTAGAGGTGAAAGATTTGTTCCATTTGCTATAATTTGTGTGATAGTCAATCAATCAAAAGTAATATCTCATAATGTCACAAAGTTCGATAGAGCAAGTGGAGTATTTTAAATCCAAACAGTATTCCATGGGTCATATAACAATAAAGGCAACAATACTCAGGTGATGGTAGATTTTAGTAGAATCAATACATTTAAATTATTACGTATTATAAATAAAAAATAGTTTTTTGATCTAATAAGCTAATATGCATGTAGATAGTATGGTTATCTGAGTATACATATACGTGTCAGAAATGGCAGTGTTATCATTTACCGTGTTCTCATGTGATGGCTGCCTATACACATGTGTCAATTGATTTTTGACGATATGTTGATCAGTATTATATACTAGAGGAGTATCATCGTAATTATAGCCATCAATTTCAACCCATCCTGCATGCAGATTATTGAGCACAACAAGCAAGTGACATCACCATTATACCACAGAAAAAATGATTGCGATAAAAGAGAAGGCCACGATCCTTTAGACTGAGGAATGAAATGGATTGGATGGAAGTCGGGAACAGAACTACGTGTCAAAATTATGGCAAAGTTGGATATAGCAGACAGATATGTTCGAGAATCAAAAAATGATTTTTTTTTATTCTAACTTGTATTATTACCAGAAAAAAAAAATTGTATTATTATCAGTTGTAATGTGATACTACTTTTGTTCTGACTTGTTTCAAATATGTGTTTCTTTGATGGAGTATCAAATATGTGTTTATTTGATTCAATAATAAAAAATTATTTTTATAAATATCTTCTATAGTATTGTGCATATGGAGCCAGGGCTAGTAGATCAGACGGGTTATATGCTCAGACGTCTCATCGATCTTCCACCATTTGGGATAGACAGGTATATATTTATATTAGATATGTTTAAAGACTTAGAGATTTGAGTTAACTTCTTTTCATATTTACAGGAGCATTCTTTTCTTCGATGTTGACGACAAGAGCTAGCCTTTACTCACTCGACCCCGCTGGATATACGGATAGTTCTACTTTTGCAGCAAGTGGATTTTTACGGGCTTAGCCGTATGGGATTCATCTCGCTAGATTGGCATTTGATCACCGTGTTCATAGAGCGGTGGCATCTAGAAACTCATACATTTCATCTGCCACCTGGTGAGTGCACTATTAGTCTGAAGGATGTTTATGTTCAATTGGGTTTATCAGTTGATGGTCTTTTAGTGATAGGTAACACACGTCAGGACTAGCATTAGGTATGTTTTGATTTGCTAGGTGTTGTCCCACTTGTTAATAAACTCAAGGGTTGCCGATTGAATCTTGCATGGTTGGGATAGCAGTTTTTCAAGCTATCATTAGATGCAGACATTATAGCCATACAATGTTATGATAGGACATATATTCTGCAGCTGATGGGGGGTATTTATATGCAGATAAATCAAATAACATGATGCATATAATATTTTTGCCACTACTTACCAATTTTGAGACTACAGAACACTACAGCTGGGGTAGTGCGGGCTTAGCATGGTTGTATATAGAGCTTTGTAGGGCAAGTAGGATAGATGCACATGATATTGCAGGACCTTTGAATTTACTCCAGGTGTGGGTCTGAGATATGTTTCCATCTATAGCTTCTCGTCAGTTACTTCAGCCTCCTATAGATCTTATTATGGATTTGGCGGGTGGAGATGCATTAGCAGCTGATCCTCTAGCCATGAGGTATGTAATTGTATGTGTCATTATAATCTTCAAACTCTAAATTTTTATATTTGAAGTATATTTGTATGTACCATTATAATTTTATTATGTAGGTGGAGAGATATTTTTGAGGTGACCGAGGTTTCTACCCATGTTTTATTGAGTTATCGGCATCATTTTGATCATCTTGGATTAGAGCAAGTATAAACATAACTGATTTACATTATTTGGATAATCTCTTAGAACGACTATATTCATATTACTTATACTTAATCCTATGGATGAAAAGATTGTATGGCAGCCATATACTCCTCTGATCCTAGCAGATCTACCAGATTATTATTTTAGTGGACAGCATATATGGCGGTGTTGGGTGATACTTCTATGTTTTTTTATCGTCGAGTGGCACTATCTGGATAGAGTGATGCACCAATTCAGATTATGATAGACTATTTTGGAGGTTTGTGATACAGATTTCAGACTTCATCCATCGACCTTCGGGGGTGCGCCGATCATGATTGGGGAAGAATTCATCAGCAGTGTGTTGCACTCTAGCAGAGTCTGTGGGATTATATTATAGATGGTCTAGCGACCGACGGTATGATGGACTATTATGATGACTATATGGAGTGGTATCGTCGCATTATGTGTTGATTCATTTATCGTGGTGGAGCGATGATTGACTATCTGGTAAGATTTCATATTTTATTTTTAATTTTCTATGATTAACATAGGTTTATTTGCCTACTGCTCATCCTTTGTTTGTGTCAGAATGACAGTCGGACGAGGATTCATCGTTTGGCTCGTCTAGACTTGTTATCCATATTCAGACAGCTTATCCAGGATATTTGTACTTCAAGCCTCCACATCATCCGATAGCATGCTCATATCTCCACCAATATTCACGATCATGGCCGTGGCACTATAGAGTCCACTCCTTTACCTTTCATGCATCCCTCATCATCAGGGGCACCTGCATTGCATTGAGGAGGTACCAGACGATATTGCTTATCATCATTTCTGATCCCAGATCTTCCATCATTCAGTTTGTATATGCCCTTGCCCGTGTACATGCATAACGATATGATCCAGTTTTAGTCCACAGAGGAGACTGCAGTACATTTTGAGTATGCAGCGGTCGAGTATGAGAGATCGAGTGAGGGTTCGATGGAGTATCGTATCGAGTCGCACGAGGATCCGACTCAGGGGTCGGACGAGCATCATACGGGTCCGGACAAGCATCATACTGAATGACCGAGTAAGGCTCCACCTATGGGTCGTCGAGTGCAACCTGCAAAAAAAAAGTGAAGACCACCTTGTGGGACATGATGTATATATTTTTATATTTTTTCATGTTTGTAGGACGTATGGATTTATGGATTTATAGTATCACATATATTTTATTTAATATATTTTGGCATGTCAAAGGAGATTTATGGATTTATCTAAGCGAAAAATATTTAACAAAAAAATTATGATCCTAATAATTTAACAAAAAAATTAAAAAAAAATTAAAAAAATTGACTGGCCCAACGGTCGACCAGCTACATCGTGCGGTCGACCGCATTGGCACATTTTGCATGCCATAGTGGTCGATCAGACAAACCGATCTGGATCGATCGAATGGCTCGATCTACAACGATCGACCGAAATCATCAGGTGGTCGACCGTACTGGCACATTTTGCATGCCACAATGGTCGATCGGACTGACCGACTTGGGTCGATCGATCGATTCGATCTACAGTGGTCGATCGAAATCACTAGGCAGTCGATCACACCCAAAGGGAATTGGGCTCTTTGTCGACCGGCCTAAGGTTTCGGGCTCGATCGATCAGTTCGGTGGGCCTCGATCGATCGAAATTCTCAGGTGGTCGATCGCAGTGACACAGCTTGCGTGCCACAATGGTCGACCGGCCTGAGATTTCGGGCTCAATCGATCGGCTCAGTGGGCCTCGATCGATCGATTTCCTCAGGTAGTTGACCGTCCTGACTAATTTTTAATATATTTTTTAAATTATAAAATTTTTTACTTAATTTTTTTATAATTATTGATTAGATACTAATTATTGATTAACCACTTTGCTGTCAAAATCATATCTTAAATTTTACATAATTTTGATCAGATTATAAGATTTCTCATCTACATTAACAGCAACAAAAGAAAGGTACATATGCTTACATCAAATCAAAGTATATTTATCTAAAAATAAATAAAAAAGATGATAGATCTTCGGGTGAAGCATCACATACTGCTACTAATCATTGAAGTTTAATTATCCGGAGCAGAGTCTGTGATGGTGGAAGAAATTGACGGTAAAAATGCTGTACGAACTGATCAAATCGTCCAAATTTCTCATCCAATCGGACACCCATTTGTATAAATCCCTCATCCAGCCGAAAATCCATATGTACAAATCTCTTGCTAATAGATATCTCCAATGCATCTATGCAAGCAGATAATGCATGCTGATCGAATGACTGCTGATCGGACTGTGTAGCATGTGTAGGCTGCTCTTTATCGATAGGATGACCACCTCCTTCACCGTCATATTCTTCTTCATCTACTGTAGACGTACGCATCCATACCCCATCATGAAATATATATCCCATACACCTCAAAGATGCATGATTGTAAATATCATTATGTTTAATCTTGACAACTTCATCATCAGTCGTGATGTGGACATCAAATGTCTCGAATATAGCAGTCAGAACAGCTCCATATGGTAAGATGGTTTTTGAACTTTGAAAACATTCATTCATATAAAATATCATTAAATAGGGCAAATTAACCCTATCACCTAAAAGAACCATTCTTAGGAGATAAACATCTAAATATGATACGTGTTCTCTATGACCTCCTCTAGGCAGAATATTAAATGTAAAATTGTGATGGATTAACCTAGTTTCAAGTGGTAATAGATTTGCATTAGGTTTAGCAGTCGCACTTATATTGTCCTCAAAAATAGTTCTAACACAAAGTATAGTCTAATACTAGATGATTCCAAATAGTACTACTATTGAAAAATCTATAACCATTTGATGAAATATTCAAAATTTGATCTAAAATTTTACAGTCAAATTCGATCAATTATCCTTTAACATACGATGAAATAGAACAAGACTTACTATTAAAACTAAAATTACTATAAAAATAGTGAATCAGAGTAGGATACGTTGGCTTGTTAAGCGTAATCATAGATAGTCAATCCATCTTTTCAAACAAAAATTTAATACAAAAATCATTAAAACTATTTAAATCAACTATTCTATCTCCTACAACTTTTCTTTCAGAAAAATTTGATTGAAATTTTTTACTACACTCACTATTTGAAAAAAAAACTCTTCATACCTACGAGATGGTTGCTTTCCTTTCTCTACTCGAGCCCTCTTTTTTTTCGATAAAACTCTATTTTTTTTGAAGCCATAATCGATTTTAAGAAGAGGGATCAGAATTTAGTACAAAGAAATTTTTGAAAATCTCAATGAGTAGTAGGAAGGGCAGGGGGTAAATTTAAAGACAATGAAACTATGGGTTGGAACCATGAATTTTCGAATTCATAGGTTCAACCCACGAATTCATCCAACGGTAGAAAATTTCAAATGAATTCGTGGGTCCAATCCACAAATTTTGTTCAAATTTAAAAAAAAAAATCATTATGGAAATTTGTGGGTTGGACCTACGAATTTCTGAATTCGTGGGTTGGACCTATGAATTCATTTGATTAATTCGTGGCTTCAACCCATGAATTCAAATTTTAAAGTTCGTGCATAGAAACCATGTGGACCAGAGAATTTATGGGTTCAATCCACAAATTATCCACGTGGACAGTAAATTCGTGGGTTGAATCCATGAATTTATCCAACGTGCCCCTCACATGATAGTTTGGTAAATAATTTTTGAACCACGATATTTTTGAAATATTTTATTAAAAATATATTATTTAAAAAAATCTCAAAAACTTTTGCTCTTCACATAGTGGCTTTGCTACCATGGGTGGTAGCCTTTTGCTTTCTACATGCTTTGTATCGAATAGGAAACTGAATGAAAAAAGGGGAAAAAAAGGGAAAATAAAAGAGATACTAAGGGATACGAGTAGACAATAAAGCAGGATAATGATATTAGAGAATGATAATATGAACAAGATGATGAGATAAAACCTTATTTGAATTGTAGGTATCTATTAGCATGCGAATCTATTTGGAAACTATTTCAGTCTATATGCATTTGGTAGTTCATTTATCTTATATGAATATAACTATTTATCATGAGAATCGAAATTTGTTATTCATTTTGTTTGATAAAAATGTTGAATGAACTATGTTTGTAGAATGGATGGAAACCAAAAAAATTTTTGGAGATGCACGTCAGCTAAGTTATGCGGAGTTTCTCACAAAATGGATATTGAATATCAAAGATAAAATATGGACCAAAAATTAATGGCAGAATCATTCATGTTTATATCCTAGTTCGGATGGGTTATATTATTTAGTAATATTTTGAAATGTGGTAAAGAGACTAAGGAGTTATAATGAAACTAGGATTATTAATAATATTATTTATCTCACATTTCAATCAACATATCATATATTTGGTTTATTGAGAGATGATAAAGAATAACACGAAGTATTGAATGAAATTTTTAATTAGGCAATTGCATATGGATTAAGATAATTTTTTATTACTTTGATCATTTACTATAAGGTAACTAATCTGCTTAAATTATTGAAAAGGCATTGGAAAATATTCTCAAATGATATCATTTCCAGATTAAGAAATATTTTGGATCTTCCTAATTTGAAACTTTTAGAATCACAACTGAAAGTTCATATTCTATTTGAACTGAAAAAATTGTTTAACAAAAATTACGACTCTCTCTAAATACAATTTATCTATACCTAACAAAATTATTACAGAAGAAATAAATAATATATTTTTGAGAGAAAAGCTGGATTATGATATCCAAAAATTGCAAGATGTGCATTCAAAGTCATATAAAGGTTTAAACGTTGAACCAAAAATATTTACGATGAAGTTTTAGAATCCCTATATAACCTTAAAGGAGGGTTATTCTTCGTACAAAACATAGAGGAATGAGAAAATTGGCAAACTATTATTTCAAAAGTTCATTTGGAATCATAGATTGTTTTGGTTGTAATTTTTTCAAAAATTACATCTTCTTTGTTTGCTGACAATATAACAGTATATTTTAAATTCAAAATATTAATATATATTTACGAATATTCTACATGCAAAATGAAAATAGAATGCAACTTGCAAAGTTGATTGAATATACAAGTTTGATAGTATGGAATAAAGCTCCAATAAATCACAAAAATTATTTCGGAACTCCTAATAAATCTTTAAAAGATATTTTGAAAATAGCAAACTCAAACAATAATGAAAAGCCATCTGATGAAAAGGCCATCCTTCTTGAGGGAGATTCCAAGCAAATTTTTCTCATTACGATTGGAGGTAGCAAGAAAGAAACGATTGATGCATTTTTTAGTTAATCTTATTTATGAAAATATTATAATTTTTTTATTTTTAAAAAAATATAATTATTAGATAGCAACATAATTGATAGATCGAAAAATTTGATGGCTGAGTTTGCTAAATGGGATTTAGATATTGGCAATGGTGTAGTTTGTTACATTGCATTAGAAGAAGGTGAGGAGCCAAGTTGGATGGAAATTTCAGATGACTTGCTTATAAAAGGTTGTGAAAACTCTGTTCAGCATATTGCACAAGTAATTTATCAAAAATTTCAAGTGAATTTTATTGACCCTTCATATCTAAATATGAGTGGTATTATCATCCCACGAACGAAATAATTAATGAAATTAATTCGCATATATTTTTTTTTAGTTCCTAATAATGAGAGGATATATTTAAGTTTTGATACAATACGTAAATCTTTGTTAAATGCTGGTTATAAGAATATTCTTTATCCTATCAAATTTTAAAATTCTTTAAAATTTAGTGGAATTCCACATCATGGTTTGCAATTGAAGATAGGTTGTCCTCTAATATTGCTACGGAATATCAAGTAGATTGTAGGTCTCTACAACCGTACCAAGTTGATAATTACTCAAATGACTTCAATGATCGTCATTGATAATCATGCTGGTCTCAAAGTGTATATCACCTGTATTGTGATGTAGGTTTTTAAAACAAAATGACGTGAACTTTTGTTATGCAATGACCATCAACAAAAATCCAAGACAAAATTTGAAATATACTAAGATTTACTTACCAATGTCCAGAGCAATTTCACGATAGGGTCTTAAAGTTTTGATTGAAAATGATTTTGTAGTTTTGGACAATTATACAAGGGACATTGTTTATAAAATTTTTTATGCGATCGGCTTTCGGATACTATTTTTGTCTATAAAGAATATGATTCTTCATTGTTTATAAAGAAAATGATTCTTCATTGTTTGCTATTGTTGTTTGATTGAGTGCTATTTTTTGGCATTGAAGCTAGAAAAACATAATTGGAAAATAAAAGTAATGCTTTCAAGAACGTGGGATTCCATGAACCCCAATATGAAAAATTAGTTGATTAGTATTGATTGCATATTCTCTAACTATAAGGTTGCTGAGATTTCTATTTATCTCTTTGTTGATATTTTTTCTCATCAAACCGGCATGTATATATTGATAATATATCTCTTCTATGTATAAGGAATTTCTGTTCCAGGATCCGTACGAAAAGAAGATGCTTATCAGTTTAGAAATCTTTTTACTGAAGGAAATATATATTATTTAAAAATATAGAAAAAAATTCAAGTTATTGTCCATCGATATATGATTTACATAAACAAATGGATGATTATACAAACGTGTGGAAAACAACCCTAATGCTAAACCTATGCACAGGTTCAATTTTGTTGATTTAGTGAAATCCCATAGATATTTTTCATAGATTTGGATTATAATCCTATTCGAAGAGCCCACGTTGCAACTCGAATAGAATATTTCATAAGATCTGTGGTGGTAACGAAAGACACAGGCCGAAAAGTCCGAACCCGAAGCCCATCATTGATCTCATTGGGGGATATGGGGGGCAACGTCCCTTGCAGTACGAACCAGTATAAATATTATATTTTCTATCAATATCAGTAGTTTTTTTGAGAGATTTAAAAAATCATATTAAGACTAAAATTTGAAGAGTTTTAAGTGATTGTATCTCTCTTTTTTCATCATACTGAAATTTTTTCTCTCGTATCTTGTTCGTGGATGTAGGTTTCACAGTCGATTCACGTAAATTTTATGTCTATTTTTTTTTCTCTTCTCTATTCTATGTGATCGTGTAAGTTTATATATATCTTATTTTGTACTTGTAATAACAGATAATAATATTTATCTGACAGATATGCCTAAAAAATAATTACCTTATCTCTAACAAATATTAATAAAAGTATAATTATACAATGCTCCGTGTTTTGTCATGCAAATGTCATTGGTCTTTTTATAGTTGTCGGCCCTCTTGCCCAGTTACATATTAGAAAAAATTAGTTTACAAAAGAAATTTAAAAATAAAAAACTTAATATAAACCAATTCAGCTTTCATTTTTCTTACAACCATTTATACAATATTTTTGTTCTTTTGTTTTTTACCTTACTCTATCATATTTCATTTGACTAGCAGGAAGGAAAGGTTGGCTATCACTTTGTTGATAAATTAGGTCAGGAATTTGATAAAAATATTATTCGCAAAATGGAGAAACAGGCCGGTGGTAGTCATCTTAGTTCATACGATTGTCAGAATATATAAAGACGGCTTTCTTCATATTTTATTTTTTAAGAAATAGGCACCAAATTGCTTGGCAATCGTCGGCGTCGGCCATCCCTTCCAATCTCCCTCAGGTGGTTTCCTTCCCATATATCTTCGAAAAAGAGAGGCCGATGTCCTCCCTGCTCTCCCATTGATCTCTGCCGTCGCTCTCCTCCCGATCCCCACCGACGTCGGGCTCCCCCTTCCAATCTCCCGCAGGTGGTGAGGCGCAGCCGGCGGAGATGCAGCTGCGGGGCGCGGCAGGGCGGCGGGGGCTCTTTTTTTTTCCATGAACCGCGTAAGGGGTGGGGAAGAAGCATGATCGATAGAGACCGTGTGGTCCACAAGAAAAAAAAAAAAAAAAAACCCGCCCCCTCCACCACGTGGCTCCATCGACCGTGGCTTACCCCGCCCGCCACCCCCTCCACGACGGCTGTGCTGGTCGCCGCCCCTGCCCCTGTAGCTCCACCGACCGTGCTTGCCCCTCCCCCCCTGCGGCTCAGCCGGCCGCCGCGCCCTACCCCCACGGCTCCGCCTGCAGCGCCTGTGAAACGCCCCGATCACATCCTAGTTGTACATAAAATCTAGCAAATATTTTATGATAATAAATAATCGGGGTAATCCCCCCTACTATAAGTACATCATCCTCTCTACATTTGTCGCCGTAGTGCGCACACTATTGATCTCTTACTCTAACTACAACCATCTTGTTCCACGTATAGTACTAAAACGGAACATTTGGAAGGAGACATCTGGATTGCCAGAAACTGAGGGCGAGGCACCAGGAGCTCGCTCTACCAGAATAACCAAAAACTTTGCATTTGGTTTTGTTTAGTTAAATATAAACCAGAAAGCATTGCTCTCAGCAATCGTGTCAAAAATAAGGTGGTGAAAAAAGTAACAATTATCACTCGAAACAAATTTCTAAATTTAACTACATAATGCTTTGTACAACATTAGTAAGTTCGGGTAAATAACTAAGAAAAAAATAGCAGGCAATCAGCAGTAGGAACCATTCCAGATCAGCGTAATGAGGATCACACACCATTTTACTTCTTATGCTTATGCATTTTACAATCAGGAGAGTTCTGATGCAGAGGGGATAATGGCTGTCTTGATGAATCTGCAGCATTGAAATCAATCGACCGTCCCAGTGGGCTGCAGTCCTTCTGACTTGATTTACGCTTTCCCTACACAAAAAGTGGATCTGATAAACACATGATTCCAAAAAATGAACTGAAGTGAAATATAAGGAAAATATATGGATAAGGAACAGCAGTCAATCTTTGCCATGTCGGGATTACAAGTGCTTCCCTATTATTTCTCTTATCCCTAATTTCCTGTATGAATTAGTAGTAGTTTGGTATGAACTGTTAAAAGAAAATTCATAATTCAGATAACTAGTCAAAACTTGAAAGAAAATGGGATTGAGTTTTCTTCTCACTTTAGCAGAAGCACTGGCAGAGCGTTTGCTGTCAGATCCATGGTGATGCCGTTCTCTCTTTAACAGCCCAAGCAGCCTCTTGTTCTCTTCATCCAGCATTTTATTTTCTTCGAACAGTACCTTGACCTTATATAAAATGTAATAGGATACAATCATTTAAAGAAAGCCTTGCCCTCCCATATATTTCATCCATAATGGTTTTCCCTGGTTAGAAATGAATTTCCATAACCATACCTCTTCTTCAGCTCTATGGAGATTAATCCTCAGGTTTTCCTTGTCCTTTTTCAAGGATTCGACTTCAGCAGCTAATGCCATTATCTAGAGAGCATGCAGCATTTTCCAAAATAATATCAGAATACGAGTTAGTATACAGCTAAAATGGGAAGCAGAAGAAAGATAGGACTTCGGGAACATGGACAAGACAGGATGATATATCTCATAGTCAGAAGAACAGGAACAGAGAAGAAACATGGAGATGACACCAAAAAAAGTGAACTACAGTAATTAAAAACAATAACAAGCATAAGAGAGTATGTAAGATCATCTCTAATGTTGTTCAAGAATACATTCCTTTGCAAACCAAGAACAAGGTCAAATGGAACCCCCTAGTTACTAGTTAAGGATTCAGAGAAGTGCCATTTTCCATACAAACTCAGCATAGATACACAATCTCTTATAGCAACCACAGAAGTTGTATTTAGCTTATTAGCAACAGTAGCCACAAGAACCAGTAAAACTTAGTTCCTCAAGTTTCAATTAGCCAATTTCAGGCTAGGGATCAAGCTACCAGATCACCATAGCCAGCTCATTAGAGTAAAATATCATGTAAAACTGGAAATAGAAATAAGTCAATAACCATTATTTTTCAAAAAGTCTTGGAAAATATGATATGCTATGAAGAAACAATAGGATGAATAAGGGAAGGGAAACATAGCCATAACATATTGGCCATCTAATAGCCTAGCATAAAATGTCAAATATGTGTTGCACTAGTTAATCAGAATTCAGGGAGATAGAAAAATCACTTTCACATAAGTATGAGTTCAAGAAAACCAATATACTACTACCCTCAAATGTGTATTGCAAGAGTACTACAATGACTTTAGAGTGGCAATTTGAGAAACTAGACATGGTTTTCCAATTCTAAAAAGCTGATAAGAAGCACTGAGATAATTAATTTGCTAGTCAATGACAAAGAAAAGCACCTAAAATAAGCATACTGACAAATTTGCCTTTAAATATAACTCATTCACAAGCATAAGTACAGGAAAACCGATGTAGCTCCATGATGCATGGCGAAGAGTCAGCTCAAAGGTTTATCTTTATAATCCAAAAATGGTTTAAAATAGATGAAAAAGAACCTGGACATAAATTTCTTATTTGATGGCCAATGCCAGGAAGGTTTCCAGATTCATTATATCAACAATATCACAAACATGTAAGAAAAAATTATTAAGTATACAAACCAACGAAAAAAGATCAGATTGCTTACACAAGTAATAGGCTCTCACCTCATTACACTACAAATTTTCAAATCTGATAATTGTTGAAATAACTGTTAACACAGGTGGCCATATAAGCATCTAGTTAGCCTGCGGGCAATTAGAAAGAGACTACTGCATAGGCCTGCTTATTCAGTTGTATTCCTCAGCATCTTCAGGGAATCCTAGACTGATGCTCAAGCAGCCAATTAGCTAGCTCAGCACTAAGAATGAAGCCAGAATATCATAAACATATCGAGTCCATAAGGGTCTGCTTTGGCATAAAAAATCATCCTTTCTAATGGCCTTTATACGCCCCCCCCCCCCCCCCCCCAAAAAAAAAAAAGAAAAAAAGATATAAGCCAATTATACAAGTGCCTTACAAAGATTTATAAATTTCACCTCAAAAGAATTTCTGCATAATATTGTGAGAATATCTATGTTGACCTCAAATCACATATTCTAGCATTTAATGCTCTCCAAAATCAAAACCATGACCAAGCTTCTATCCTTATGACCACTCAATATCCACAAGCTAAGGAAACATGCATCTTAAGTCCCTTATATTTCCAAATTGATTCAGGCAACTTATGGTTTAAACTCAAATGAGCTTCCACGATCACATAGAATGCAAATTCCCATTTCATAGACAGCATGCACTGATCAACAGTGACACAATCATCTTCAAATCAATTTAAAATCTTAGAATATTACAAAATGCTTCTTATTCTCTTAAAAACCTTTACAAAATAAACATTCAGAATCAACATTATGCACCTCACGTCCTATGGTGTGAATATTTCATGTCTCGGCTTATGGAGTTCATAAATATTACCAGGCTTTCAGTAATAAATTCTGCATGTAGAATAACAAGATGCAGTGTAACACTTATTTTATATTGTTAGGATTTGACGCCTCGAGATTCAGCCCACATTGAGCCCACAGTGAGGTTCGCGGCGAAAAACGGAGTCCAACGAGACCAAGATCACCTGAATCGGAGCTCGGATGGAGAAGATACGAGCTTTCGAAGATGGCACGAAAACCGAGGCGGCGGAGGATCGCCGGCGACCGGCGGTGGACGGCAGCGGCGCGTGGGACGCGCGACCCAGGCCCACGCGGGGGGGCCCGCAGCCCAGCGGGGCGCGCGGCCCAGGCGGGCGCACGGCCCAGGCGCGCGCGGGCGCGCAGGCCCGCGCGCAGGCGCGGCCCAGGCCCGCGCGCGCGGGCCGGCCCAGGCCAGCGGGCCTGCTGGCCCTTGCCCCGGTCCACCGTGGACCGGGTGGTCCACGGCGCGGTCTGTGGACCGCGTGGGCGATTCCCACGCGTTTCTCGCGGTCCACGGCCCTATTTCGTGGACCGGAGCGCGATCGGAGGGCCCAGGTGATTCCCGGTCTTGATCCGACGGTCAGGAGGGTTTCTTGGCTTTGTTAAGGAGTCATAATCCCTTTCTAATCATGCTTTAACCTTTGTTTAAGCCTTTAAAAGGCCTGAGAACGAACAGAAGGGTGGTGCTCGGGTTTTTCTCGCCGCCGTACGAACCGAGAGGAGAGAGGGGCGTGAGGCGCTGTGAGAGAAGGAGCAGGAGGCTCCTGGACAGCGGTCGCCAGGCTCTTCAGGGGTTCAGGGGGTCTCCAAGAGAGAGAGAGCTTTTATGAGGGGAACTTCATGTGAGAGAGAATTGGGTGTACAAGGGTTGAGGGTGAGGTCTCCTCTTGTAAAATTTTCTTTTCATAGTGAAGTTTGCATGCCCCGTGGAGGCGAGCCCTTTTGTGGCTGATCCACGTATTTTGATTGTTTTTCCTTTTGTTTTGTTTCTTCTTTCTTCCTGCTGCATCGCGTGGTACTGAAAGGATCTTGGGAGGTGGTGTCTTGGCCAGACATCCACCCAACAAGTGGTATCAGAGCAAGGCGGTACAAGGACGCAGATTGCAGTGGTGGTGAGCAAGACTGAAGATGGAGAAAACAGGAACAATCAGGATGGAGATCAACAAGTTTGATGGTAAGAGTAATTTCTCCTTGTGGCAGGTAAGGGTGAAGGACGTGCTCATCCAACAGGGGTTGATCGAAGCTCTCTTGTGCGATGAGAAACCGACCACCATGGAGGTGCGGGATTGGAAACGGCTACAGATGCAGGCGGTGAGTACCATCCGCATGTACCTGGCGGATGAGGTGGTGATCCATGTGCTGAGCGAGACTTCCCCGACGGTGCTGTGGTCGAAGCTCGAGGAGTTGTACATGGCGAAGTCTCTCACCAACACTCTTTTCCTCTGGAGGCAGTTTTACCAACTGCGGATGACTGAGGGACAGAGCGTGCAGGAGCATCTGAGCCACTTCCAGAAGATCCTCACCGACCTTCTCAGCGTTGGTGAGAATGTTGAGGAGAAGACCAGGGCGCTGGTTTTGCTGGCGTCGCTTCCTTCTTCGTACGAGTCCTTGGTGACTGCTCTTCTAGTGGGGAAGAGTACTATCAAGATGGACGAGGTCACCGCGGCGATACTCTAGAACGATGTTCTCAGGAGGGAGAACCCAGCTTCGAGCTCAAGTGGCGATAGCTCAGCTTTGGTGGCTTCTGGAGGAGCAGGAGGCGGTAGACGGAGCGACAGGAGATCGCATCGAGGGCGGTCTAAGTCCAGGAGGGACTTGAGCAAAACCAGGTGTTACCGGTGTGAGGAGTTGGGGCATCTAGCCAGAGATTGCCCTCAACTGAAAAATCGGACGGTGGCTGCTGTAGCGACGGCCGGCAGCGATTCAGATGGAGATGTCCTGGAGATATCTGACGAGGTATCTACTTCTTCCCAGTAGTGGATATTAGATTCTGCATGCCCCTATCATGTATGTTGTAGAGAGGAGCAGCTTGACTCCCTGGAAAACAGTGAGGGCACTGTATATCTGCCGGATGGATCGAGCTGTGCGATCAGAGGCATTGGGACGGTCAGCTGGAGGACACATGACGGTGCAGTGAGGAGATTGGGGGAGGTCCGATACATACCCGATTTCAGGCGGAATCTTATCTCACTTAGCAGACTGGATTCGAGAGGCTACAGGACGGTAGCTGGTGGAGAAATCCTGAGGGTGCTACGCGGCGATAGAATTGTGCTGGAGGGGAAGAAGGGGAGCAGAGGACATTATTACCTGGCAGGGAGCCCAGTGCGAGGTGGAGCATCGGGAGCCAGGCGGAGCCCAGAGCGAGGTGGAGCTCCAGGAGGCGGATCGGGCACGAGACAGGAGACTCGGGAGGACGAGAGGCGACGTCGCAAGGTAAGATTCCTATTGCCGCAGGATGATGCCCCGAGCAGGTCTCAGGTCAGGAGGAGCACAGCATACGACGGAGATGGGATCGAGCAGCCTGGCTCGACTCCCATGTTTGCCCATCCATGATCAGCAGGCGATTACTCCAGGGCATGGGGGCGAGGAGATCCAGAAGCTCTCGGAGTTTGGAGGAGGCCGAATATCGAGTCGAGGTGGAGATTGTTAGGATTTGACGCCTCGAGATTCAGCCCACAGCGAGGTTCGCGACGAAAAACGGAGTCCAACGAGACCAAGATCATCGGAGCTCGGATGGAGAAGATACGAGCTTTCGAAGATGGCACGAAAACCGAGGCGGCGGAGGATCGCCGGCGACCGGCGGCGGACGGCAGCGGCGGCGTGGGACGCGCGACCCAGGCCCACGCGGGGGGGCCCGCGGCCCAGGCGGGCGCGCAGCCCAGCCGGGCGCGCGGCCCAGCGGGGCGCGCGGCCCAGGCGGGCGCACGGCCCAGGCCGGGCGCGCGGCCCAGGCCCGCGCGCGCGGGCCGGCCCAGGCCAGCGGGCCTGCTGGCCCTTGCCCCGGTCCACCGTGGACCGGGTGGTCCACGGCGCGGTCTGTGGATCGCGTGGGCGATTCCCACGCGTTTCTCGCGATCCACGGCCCTATTTCGTGGACCGGAGCGCGATCGAAGGGCCCAGGTGATTCCCGGTCTTGATCCGACGGTCAGGAGGGTTTCTTGGCTTTGTTAAGGAGTCATAATCCCTTTCTAATCATGCTTTAACCTTTGTTTAAGCCTTTAAAAGGCCTGAGAACGAACAGAAGGGTGGTGCTCGGGTTTTTCTCGCCGCCGTACGAACCGAGAGGAGAGAGGGGCGTGAGGCGCTGTGAGAGAAGGAGCAGGAGGCTCCTGGACAGCGGTCGCCAGGCTCTTCAGGGGTTCAGGGGGTCTCCAAGAGAGAGAGAGCTTTTGTGAGGGGAACTTCATGTGAGAGAGAATTGGGTGTACAAGGGTTGAGGGTGAGGTCTCCTCTTGTAAAATTTTCTTTTCATAGTGAAGTTTGCATGCCCCGTGGAGGCGAGCCCTTTTGTGGCTGATCCACGTATTTTGATTGTTTTTCTTTTTGTTTTGTTTCTTCTTTCTTCCTGCTGCATCGCGTGGTACTGAAAGGATCTTGGGAGGTGGTGTCTTGGCCAGACATCCACCCAACATATATTACTTGAGTTCTTTACTTCATATAAGAATGACGAAGAGAGGAATAAGAAAATATGAAGTATAAAGGTAATCACCTAATGGGTCTCTCTAATTCAAATAGAACTTTCTTGAGTGAACAGGAGGATGTGATTGTTTTCCTGAAGCAATTAGGGTTCCTTGAGGCCTATATAGACAAGAAAATATATTCACCTATGACTATTTCAAAATCAAATAAGAACCAGAATCAAAAGGTGAGAAATGCATTTCCTTTTTTCATGCTAAAGGATGCCTCTGTAGCCCCTCACTCTCCTAATTCCCATAATGGGTTATATGAACCATCACTAACATGGAAAAAGCCGGTCTTCTCTCTCAAAAACTTTATGTTATTTTCAATTGACCATTTCAGATCTTTTCAAGTTGATGGGCTGTTTTGATCCTAAGACTTCTAGGAACGGGACTTTTGAAAAAAAGAAAAAGAAAAAGAATTTCCTAAAGGTAAGATTTTTGGGAGTCCATGTACATCTAATAATAGAGATAATTGTACCATAAGGAGAGCTTTTTGCATAGCATGGCTTAGCTAAGCAGATCCTTCTCTTTCTTCCCTATTTTTTGTTCTACTTTCTAGTTATCCAAGTTTCTCAAACAACCTTACAGTTAAAAGCAAAGACGCATGGTTCCTCCTATAGAAATAGTAAACTACAACGTGTGAATATATATAACTTTCATAATACAACTTTAGTTTCTATTTTCTTGCCTTGTGACCTAAAATTGCCACAACTGCTTTTATAATAGGTAAGATATCTAAGAAATCTACTCAATGCTTATTAGCTGATTAACTAAAACAGATGATGCCACAAATTTTCTCTAACATACTCATTAAATAAGTTTATTTACAGTGGCATCATAACATTCGACTCAGTGTTGTTGCATGTTACTCCAAAAAACAACATTTTTTTCCCCATAAGGAGCCACCTATAAGGATATTAGAGTAATGAAAAAGACAGTAAAATCCGAAAATACCTCTCCCGTTAACAAGATTTTTATTTGATGTCAAAAGAACAAAGGTTACTGCCTTCTTGTCCCCACAATTCTGTTAATTCTATTTCTCAACTACAAATTCTCAGCATTTTTGGTCAAAATAAGCATTAAAATGTCAGGATTCGGGAAATGTTCCCCTATTTTGATTTACAAAAATACGAAATATATGTACAGGAGAAAAAGAAACGAACAGAATCTATACTTACAGAAGTGTCGTCCTGCAACCTTGACCGAAGCTCATCATTCTCCTTGGCCAATTCATCGCAAGATTCCATGACCCTCTCAAGATCCCGTTCATACAGCGAGCACTCCTTCTCCAACTTGGCGCAGTGATTCACCAAATCATTATATCCCGACGCTACAATCTCCTTCTCCTCGATGCACCTCCTCAACCCCTGGGCATTCATGGTAGCCTCGGCCTACCCAAAACGAAATCAAAACTTCCCCATAAAAAAACCAAACCCTAGAAACCCAGGAACAAGAAAAAGGCGCAAAAGATCAAAGAACCCTAACCTTATATTGCTCCACACGCTTCTCGGCCTCCTTCAGGCGCTCCTCGAGGACGAAGATCTGATCTTGGAGGCGGTGGCGGGCGTCTTCGGAAGCTAGGAGCTTGAGGCGTAGGTTCTTGTCGGAGATTGGGAGGCCGAGCGAGTTCTCAATGGATTCACGGATGTACTCGTCGGTCTCTGGATCCATGGTCTCTTGGCCAAGAAAACGTATGAACCCTAGAAATCCTAAAGATTTGGCTGCAGTCAAGAAGTTGGGAACCTTGGAAACCCTAAAAAATTGAGGAACGGGGCGAAAGGCCCTATGAGGGACCGAGAGAAGCGAGACAAGAGAAATCGAAGGGGGAAGGGTTTTTTTCCTGTCGGAAAGAGGATGAGAGAGAGGTTTTAAATGGGCTGAGGGTACTAGCCGTTGGGGGGATCGATTTCGAATGGAAGAGGGGCGGGGACCACCACCGATGCATACACGGCAAATACCGGTTCGTGATGGCGACATGCGCTGAAGGCGCAGGCTAGCATAGAACTCGTCGGATTTTGAATTGTGCATCACGATTCGGAACCGCGTGAACCCCACCGGCGACGTGAAGAGACGAGCTTAGGAAGTAGGAACCACATGAAACCTTTCCGGTTAATGGGTGTCTCTCATCATGCAAACGTGCGTCCAACAAAAATTCTACATATCTCACGCTCGTAAATCAGTCCAGATCAGGTGGGATATAACATTCTACGTGTCCATACTTCCCCATGCATCCACAAAACTACATGGTTGAGGGATGTTGGTCATGCCATCAAATACCAACGCCAGCAGTGCGAAAATCACTGAGAAAGGAGAGGGGCGCGTTCTCGAATGCATCCTGGTCCTATAGTCAAACTTAAATGCAATTGGTTCAATATTTTTATTCACTTCTCCAAGCACATATCAAAGAAAAACCAACATAGTTTAAAGAGTGCTGTTTACACAAATTCGTCGATCTCGTATCGAGGCTTTGGGTGAAGCAAACATGATATTGCTCATTTACAAAACCCAGAAAAAGGAGAATATGAAACAGGAATTACAGCCTCCCCGAATGCTGGTGGCAGGACAGATCAATATCTTCAACTCGTTGTGCTCATTGTCTTGCACTTGCAAAAGCGACCGACGGTTTCGTTTCACCTTCAACAATCTGTGTAGTTATAGATTACCTCAAAGTTGAAATAACATAAAAGAAACAAAAAGTTCATTCAACTCAAGAATAACTATATTACTCAACAAAAAAAAAAAAAAAAAAAAAAAAAACACTGGACTCGCGGTTGAAAATAATTATAGATACGGGGCAGTTGAAGATGTTTAAGGTAAATAATCATACAGTGCAACCTAAATTGCATTCAATTTAATCAGCATATCCTGGTTCTGCTGAAAATTATGGTGAAAACATGCTGGAGTTGATTTATTTTGGAGACTCATTCACAACTTCCATGTACCAGCTGTTTCAATGCGAAAGAATAAAATTCAGGCATATCTCCTGTTCAGGTGGGAAGGGAAAAGGAGATGAGGATAGACGATGTACAAATCATAGGGATCAGACAGGCTATGAACCAACAACCCCAAGATGTCAAGTCACATTTTCATTGATCTTCTTCATCTCAAGAATAACAGGGTAGGGTGTCATTGTGCATCTCCACTCATTCTCCCTATCCTCTTTGCCTCTCTGCTTTGCAAATCTCATTTTGGCAGAAGATTCAGGTTAGTTGGGCATCCATACAGTATACCTGTTGGTTCTTATATATGAGACAGAGATCCTCACAAACCAATCTTATCTCCTTTAATTTTGCTTGTGAAATTATCTGGAACCTGTTAACTTTGCAAGTCAATACCTAAGCACAGCATGATGAAGTCTGCGATCGCTCAGCAGGTCTGTCTGCAAGAACCATTCCTGTTGGATTCTGAGCTGGCAGAGCACGGGGTAAATGTCTTGCTGCGTGCAACCAAAAAAAAAAAAAAAGGAACTAAGAGTTAGTGATTTGTGAGAAAATGAACAAAGTTACCAGTGCAGAATTTGACCAATCAAAAGGGCCATTAAACAGCAAGCACATTAACCAGCAGTGATGCAACCAATAAATTCAGGGAACAGAATAAAAACAGCAGTGATAGCCTAAGGTAGATTCAACAGATGTTGGTTAGTCATTTAATCAGCACCAGACAAGGTAAATTCCAATGATATTGACCAATTTTCTTTTCTAAAAAAAACAAAAAAAAAAGAACTCAGAACAGAGTGCTCTGTTTCCTTTCCAGATTGTAACTGATACGTATCTATTAACATCCTTTACAGGCAGGACAAGAGTATTTTATGACGTTCAGCAACATGAACACAAATCTATTATCATCTTATGGTGTGTCTATATAGAGACAGAAACAAAGACAAACAAGCTTTGCCAATCCCACTAGTATAGCGGTGCAGTCTGGGAACGGTAATAATTAGCCACCCCTGCATTTGGCAACAAATCCTACTTGCCACAGCAATGCCCTTGTGACACATGGCATAGAGAAACTTTGATGTGCATAAAACAGGCTCTCCAAAGCATTACTCTGTACAAAGACTAGCACAAGCTGCATCAAGTAATTGTTATTAATGAAGGTGATGGAGGAAGAGGAGGAGGAGGAGGAGGTGATAAAGGCAGCACCAGTGGTGCCATTGGTTTCCCTTCGGCTCATAATGAAATTATTTGAAGAAGGTGATAAAGGAAGCATCGGTGGGTGCCACTGTAAAAGTTTCACTTCAACTCATAATGAAATCACTCTAGGAGAAGGATGACAAGGAGGAAGGTGATAAAGGCAGCATTGGTGGGTGCCGCCGTAGAAGTTTTCCTTCAACTCAATGAAAATCACTAAGTTCAATCAAATCACCAAGTTAATTAAAATTACTGCTCTCTGTGTGAGCAAATAACTCATTAACTAAAACCTATAACATGATCATGGCAAAAGCTAATGTGACTGTTAACAATTCTCAAATCCATTAAGGGCCTTGCATATAAAATTCCTTCCAAGGTATGGTTCTACATATGCAGAATCCTTAAGTGGCAGCTAAGGCAGTACCATCAGTAAGCCATTGGCCTGGCATGACCAATTATAAGTGTCATTTGTGGTCCCTATGGTTAATATTCTTTCAGGGAAGAAAGATGCATATTAACCTTTAACTATGGGACACCTGCAAGTTACTGCACCATCCAAAAGAAAGCAATGGAGTGACAATCAACCGCCTAAATAAGCAAGAGCAAGGAACATGTCCCATGATAAAAGCAACATCAGAATCAGTTAATCACCTAATGAATGTGCATCTCCATAAATTATAAAAATATTTGTAAAATTTACAAATGACAAAATCCTTATTCTGAATATAACAAATGGAGAATTAACATTCTCACCAATTTCGTAGAATATGTCATTCACATTTATTGCAGTTTTAGCAGAGGTTTCCATAAAGAAGAGGCCATTCTCCTCAGCATATGTGCGTCCTTCCTGTAACATCAGGCATCATCAGCAATTAGAAATGAGTCTCCATAAATTCTGATGACAACAAATAAGGGAACTAAACACACACTAATATATCATCTCTACGAGGTACAGTCATAATTTGCGTTCTGCAAATAGTAGGGAATCAAAAACATGTACTGCTGCACATTCTTGTGCTAACTGAAACCCCACAGATAATAAGAACCAATTCCAAGGACCAAAATTTCAGTAGTACTTGTTTCTGCCATGTGAAACGCAGGGAAATTCCACCAAAGTTATCCACCACTAAGGCCAAAGCAGATGTGCCAGATGATATCCTAGATTTCATGTCCATAAATAAGCCTACATTTATTCATAAAAAGGCTAAGAATAACCAAGTTGAATGAATAGACTGATGTACTCGACATATATTCATAACTGTGTAAGCAACCACCTATCCAGTCAGTAGTTGCTAAAAGACTAAAGAAACCACCTATAACTAATGGTATCAACACATATTCTTAGGGCAAAGGTCATTTTATCTGGCACTGCAATGGGAACAAGTACTTCATAATTTATTCTTCTGAGTACACTTGAAGGCCCAATGAGCAACAAGTGTCACAGAAAACAAACAGAAAACCTTGACAAAAAGATACATGAGAACTACAGAAAATATATGATTGAAGAACCAGTAATATTAAAATAATAATTACTTAAACATTATTGCTAAATCTTATGCACTCTGAAATGCCATTGTCAGTAAAACTCATAAATTTCTATTTATTGTAATCAGATTCTTAAATTATTAATAATTTTCATGTAAGTTTTATGTCCTTGTTGATCCAAGTTGTAAAAGATTATTTAGATATTTTCATGAGAACATTTCAAACAATTCATAAATTAACAAAAATTGATCATATAGAACAAATAAGTTATCCTAATAGGCTGTTTGGATGTCTGTGAGCCATATAAAATCAAATGAACATTAGACTTGATTTTATGTACAACTGGTTTTCTGGAAAACAGGGGGAACCTATTATTATAACTTATCTCCAAGTTTTTGTGTAAAAATGTTTAGTAAAACCTGACTACCAAGCATCCCCTATATTTTGCTGACTCTCCTTTTTATTATTGATTTTGACTCATCTATTCAATTGTTTCCCTCATTATCATTTGCATTTCTAGCTCTGCTAGTTTTCTTCATTAAGACAATATCCTGACATTCTCTGTACTATTGATGAACTATGAATTTTTCCCTTTCCCAACTTAAGCTCCGAAGATCCCACCTACACACACAATGCACACATGTGAACACACACACTGACAAGTTTGTGTGCGTGTGCAAAGATGCAACAGGTTATCAAGGTGTCCTTGACATCACCTGCTTAAACAATTAGGTAATGTATGTTCAAATCCGATATGTACTGAAACAGGTCTCAGTCTGATGCCAAAAGGACATATCCAATTAGAAGGCTGAGGTGAAACTGATAATGAAATTGGTTCAGGTTTTGGTCAGCCCACCATGTTTGCTGCTCTTACAATAACAAGATGCTTAAAAGCCTTAAACAAGTCACACAGAGACATGCATCAAGACATGATATAATACTGCTTAGGCCACATTATACAGATATATGCAAGGGGGAAATATTAGTGGATGTTAGATATTCTTATCCTGACTCTATTATAAGAACAGTAAGAATATTAGATTAAAGGTAAAAAAGAAAAATGGAGAAGATAAACAAAGGGACCATCTTGATAACAAAAGACCAAATTGGAAACTCTCAATTCCACAGCCTAACTACATGTCAAACCACCATTCACCGAACCATTCCAAACTGGATGGTTTAGGGTGTTCTGAGCCATACTGGTGGCAAACTGGGACGGTTCGGATAGGTAATCGAAACACCCAATGGGGGAGAGGGAAAGAGAGGAAGGGAGAGAGAAAGGAGGGGAGGGGAAGATGGGACGACGCCACCTGAGGCCGGCGGTGGCCTGTCGAGACCGCCAGAGGACCGTGGAGGCCTCTGTGGCTCCATATCGTCCGTCGAGACGTTTAAATGAGAGAGAAAGAGAGAGGGAGGAGCGACAGTACCAGAGGGGCGTGCAGCCAACAGAGAGGTTGCCGAAGCGCCCCGGACGGCCACTATGACCGCCCCACGGCGTAATCGACGCCTATGGTGCCACAGGCGTGAAACAGGAGGCTTCCTTTTCTTTCTTTCCTCCCCTCTCTCTCTCTCTCTTCCTCCTCTCCGGTTCCCTTTTTCTCCCTTGCATCGGTTCGCACCGGTCCGATCCGGTCCGGTACTGACACATATCGGCTCACATCGCCGGCCGGCTAGCACATGTACCAGTTCTAGTTCCGGCTTCCTTGTGTCAAACTATCAACAAATTCAATGAATGAACTTTCATGTAATCAGACTACATAATGATTGAACTACATTTTCCTTAAAACTTCAAAATGGTTGGTAACTACCATTATGTGGTTTGCCACTCTCAATAAATGCAGAAACTCAAAAAAAACAAAGATAGAGTATATTAAAACACAAACTGTAAGATGAAAGTATGCATATATGGATTATATGCACCCAAAAAAAAAAAAAAAAAATCAACATTTAACATGAGAACAGCAAGGAGGATTGGTTCATCTGCCGTCAGATAAGAATGAAATATAAGAAAAATTTTAGAGAAGTGAACTGAGAGATGACTGCAGAAGAGAGGAACAAAGGAGAGAGATAAATACATTATAGATCCAAAAAGTAAGGAAAAAAGGGCTAATCTGGAAAAATGTTCATGACCATAGAAGGCAGAGAATAAGGAGTTCCAAGTGATCGACAAATTATTCATTCAGACAAAAAAAGGAACTAACACATATAAGAACTCTGAAATTTTTAACATCAATTTTAGCAGGAAGTCAACCATGGAAGCTAAGAATTACCAAGACAATGATCGATGCAGCTAGCAGGCCAAAGATTGAGATGGTACAAAATCAGCTATTTTGGTTCTTGGCATAATCATTAGTTTACATCAAAGTATGATGAATACTGGTGCACTGTAATTTTACTAATTTGATAGTGAAACATCAAATTGGTGACAATGGATATAAAGTCTAGAAAGTTGGACATTCTAATTCAGATAGCACACCAGAAATAAAGATCGTGGTTAATTTTTGAAAAAAAGCTTAACTTTACATCTGTCAATGTCGAAACATTAGTGTAACATGGGCGATTCTTTTCAGCAACTTCCCTTCGGTAATGGAAGCAGTAGTTAACTGAAATTTAGCTACAGAATCATTTTCCCACTGGAAGATAAAGCACGAAGCACAGTCATGCACTACAAGATTCATTCCAATCATCACCATAAGTTGAGGGCTGCTTGTACCACTGACCTCAAGACCACCATCTTAAATGCCATTCAAGAATGTTAGTTATCAAAGTTAAATAGTTCTTCTCCGAATCTCCCATTGTTGTTTCAAAAAAATAAATATTGTAGTTCTAGAGAAGCTTATCTCATTCATATCGAGCAGGGGTGGCTGAAGGGCAAGGCCACCGAAACCCTTGCCTTAGGCCCCCGCCCCCAGGAGGCCCCCCGCTCGCTTGCATCCCGGCATCGCGGTCTAGCCTCCGCCTCCGGCCGTCCGGCGTCCCGGTCCCGCCTCCACGCTCCATCAGTGACCGCATTCCGGCATCCCGATCCCACCTCCGGCCGTCCGGCATCCCGGTCCCGCCTCCACGCTCCATCAGTGACCGCATCGGTGCATCCCAGCATCTCGATCCTGCCTCCGCCTCCATGTCTCCGCCTCCGACGTCCCAGTCCCGCCTCCAAGTCCACGCTCCACCAGTCCCGATCTCTCCGGCCCGGCAAGGCCTCCTCAACCGGCAAGGCGGCAAGGCAAGACCACCAGGAGGTGAGGAGGTCCAGGACCACCACGGCTCGTCGGCTCCACAGTCCACACGGACCACACCATCGATGAGCGGTCCACCCCCCGGCCTCCACCGGTAAGTTTCTTCATTTTTTTTTGTTTTTCGGCACTCCCCCTCTGCCCCGCTCGGTGCACCGGGCCGGCGGGCCGCCGGTTCGCCGGAAACGATTTCTTTTCGTTTCTCGAAAGCCGGAGCCCGGAAGAAGGCCCCTCCCTGGCCCCTGCCGGACCCTGTGGCCTGCGCAGCCCCCAAGTCCCCCCTTCTCGCTCGGTCCGAGAGTGAGAAGTCGCCTGTCGCGGCGTCGCCGACGGCCGATCGGCCAGTGACCGGTCACAGCCACAGAGCAGTGGAAGACAAAAGGGCTATGGCATCGATTTTTTTTTTTTTTCAAAAATCAGAAACACGTGGCAGATAGCGTGGGACGGTGGGAGATAGCGTGGGAGAAAACAAAAAAAACAAAAAGAGCGACGAGCGGCAGGCAGCTTTCAGATTAACAGCGGATAATTAATCTGGTACAACAGTAAGTTTTTTTTAATAACGATCATTTTCTTTCCTTTATAAAATTAACCCGAGTTGCTTTTTTTTTATATTATTATATTTAGACAATTGATAAAAATATTGTGGAATAGTGTTGCAGTGGATGCTCCATATTTTACACAGCATTCAACAATCGGATGCTATTATTCTCATTTGCAATCAGCATTGAACAATCGGGTACTATTATTCTAATCTTTATCTATTTTTTATTTAATTTAAAATTTATATTATATTATTATATATTATCTTTATTTTATTTAATATTTGATTCATTGAATTAAAAATTTTGATTGTTGATCTTGTATTGGCTATTTAAGAAATATAAAATAATTATAATAGTTATATCTTTTTGATAATTCATAATAAGAATTTAAATATATCAACTCGAAAATATGAATCTGGTTATTCAAAGCTTCAAAAAAAAAAGAATTGAAAGTTTAATACAATCTCAAAAAGGAGCTCTCGATAAATTTTTTACAAGTAATAAAAATAATAAATTAAAAAATATTGATGAATGTTCTTTAAATGAACAAGTTAATAATCCTTTAGAATTAAATGATAATGAAATATTAGAACAAAAAAAGTCAACGAAGAGATTCAAGATAATCTTCAAAGTCATAGTGAAGAGAATCAATCGATTAATTTAAATGATTGCATTCCTAAAAATATTTATGATCCAAGTTAATGGACAAATATTGATACAAATTTGAGAGATTTATTAGTAGAAAAAGGTCCAATTAGAATTGATGATATAGATTTTCCTAAAGATGAATTTTCAAGATATTTTTCTACTACACATTATATTCAAAAGTTGACAAACGAAGAGAAGCATGAAAGAAGATGGCTAGTTTATTCAAAAGACTTAGACAGAGTATTTTGTTTTTGTTGCAAATTATTTAATTCTACTTCTAGTATAAATAAACTAGCTAATGTTAGTAGTAGAGATTGGAGAAATCTTAGTGCTAAACTTAAGAGTCATGAGATGAGTAATGAGCATGTTATTAATATGTGTTCATGGATTGATTTAGAAATGAGACTATTGAAAAATAAAATAATTGATAAAAGTATTCAAGAACAAATAAATAAAGATGAAGAACATTGGAAAAAAGTCTTATTAAGAATTTTTGCTGTAGTAAAAACTCTTGGTAAAAATAATTTAGCTTTTCGTGAAAAAAATGAAAAGATATATCAAAAAAATAATGAAAATTTTTTAAGTCTAATTGAAATGATTGCAGAATTCGATCCGGTAATACAAAAACATATTCGAAGTATTAAAGATGATAAAATTCATACCCATTACCTTAGACATAATGTACAAAATGAATTGATAAATTTGTTAGCAAATGAAATTAAAAATAAAATTATTAAAAAAAATTTAGAAGCAAAATATTTTTCAATAATATTTGATTGCACTCCAGATACAAGTCATCAAGAGCAAATGTCTTTTATATTACGATGTGTAGATATTTCATCAAGTCCAATCAAAATTATGAAATATTTTTTTGAATTCTTAAAAATAGATGATACAACTGGAAAAGGTCTTTTTGATGTCATTATGGATGAAATAAAATATATTGGACTTGATATTAATAATTTAAGAGGACAAGGATATGATAATGGATCTAATATAAAGGGCAAACAGTAAGGAGTGCAAAAAAGACTTTTAGATATAAATCCTAGATTCTTTTATACACCATGTGGTTGTCATAGTCTAAATTTAGTACTTTGTGATATGGCTAGTTCTTGTACTAAAGCTATATCATTTTTTGGAATGGTACAACGTATCTATTCACTATTTTCTTCTTCTACTAAACGATGAAAAATTTTGCAAGATAATATTTCTGGTCTAACTCTTAAATCATTATCACAAACACGTTGAGAAAGTCGTATTGAAAGTATTAAAGCAATAAGATTTCAAGCTCCACAAATAAGAGATGCTTTATTGGAATTAGCAGAAGTTAGTGAAGATCCTAAAACTAAAAGTGAAGCTAATTGCTTAGCAACATATGAGCTTGAAAATTTTGAGTTTTTATTGGGCATGACTATTTGGTATGATATATTATTTGCTGTTAACTCAGTTAGCAAAAGTTTACAATCAACAGATATGCATATTGATGTTGCTATAGAACAATTAAAATGTCTTCTTTCTTTTTTTGAAAAATATAGAGAAGATGGATTTGCATCCGCTATGATTTCTTCTAAAGAAATTGCATCTGAAATGAGAATAGAACCTAAATTTCATGATAAGTGTATCATTCGCAGAAAGAAACAATTTGATGAGAATGTTGATAATGAAATAACAAAATCTCTTGAAGAATCATTTAGAATTGATTATTTCTTATATATAGTAGATCAAGCAATTTTTTCACTCCAAAATAGATTGGAACAATTTAAGATATATAAAAATATTTTTGATTTTCTATTTAGTGGTAAAAAATTGAAGTCATTAGATAATGATAATTTGAAAGAATATTGTCTTAATCTTGAGTGTTCTTTAAAATATAATAACTACTCTAATATTGATGGTTTAGATTTATTTTCAGAGCTAAAAATTTTAAAAAAAATTATACAAATGGAAGATAACAGTCCAATGGATATATTCAATCATATAAGACGACTCGACTCTTTTCCAAATGCATATATTGCTTTTAGAATAATGTTAACAATTTCAGTAAGTGTTGCTTCGGCAGAAAAAAGTTTTTCAAAATTAAAATTAATAAAATCTTACTTAAGATCAACAATGTCTCAAGAAAGATTAAATAGATTGGCTATATTATCAATTGAAAAAGAAATGTTAGGAGAACTTGATTATAAAAATTTAATTAAAAATTTTGCATATCAAAAAGTTAGAAAAATAAAATTTTAATAAAAAATTTATATAAATTTTAATTAAATAATTATATTTTAGTTTTTAGCTTTAGGCCTCCAAATATGTTGAGCCGCCCCTGATATCGAGTAGAAGTATATACATAGCATCATATAATTCTTATGTTACCAAGAAAAATCAAAAACAAACACCATACCCAAGACAATGAAAACAACATGAATCACAACTGCCCCACAAGATGGTCTTAAACCAACATTTCCATCTGTTTAAACTATCTCATCAAATACTACACAAATCAAGACCAGAGAATCAGTAGACTTGCCTCAGCCGTCACCTTCCTCTTATCTTCCAAATCAGCTTTATTGCCTGCTAGAGCTGTCACCATGTTTGAATTACCTGCATCCAGTATCCACGTTAGCATACAAATTTTGCAACAAATAATATAAATAAATCCAAACTTCTCCCAGCTTTAATTCTACCGATTACAAGATTCGCCTTAACCAATTTTATCTACTATTTGAAAGATTCCACCAAACGGTAGGAGGAAGCATAAAAAGAGGATCTTCGGACAACACTAACCTTGCTTCTGTAGCTCCTGCACCCACTTCCTAGCTCGCTCAAAAGACTCCTGATTCACAAAAAGTAACTCAGGGAGGAACAACAATTTATTCAAAACCCCAAAAAAAAAAAAAATCTTAGGAACAAATGGCGGAGAAAAACTAAGATTGGACGGCCGTGATCTCACCATGCTGGTGATGTCATACACGATGACAGCCGCAGCGGCACCCCTATAGTACATGGGAGCTAAGCTATGATACCTCTCCTGCCCCGCGGTGTCCCAAATCTCAAGCTTCACCGTGGCATCATTCAACGCCAGCGTCTGGGAGAAGAACGCAGCCCCAATCGTCGACTCCTGCACTTAAACCCAAAAACCACGGTCCTAATCTCAAACCCCCTACAGATATCCATCCAAACAGAAACCCTAGAACCCACAGAATGAGCATAGACCTGGAATTCAAGGAATTGACCCTTGACGAATCGAAGAACAAGACTCGACTTGCCGGCGCCCATATCTCCAAGTAGTACCTGAAATCAAACGGATCAAAGACCCAAGATAGGAATTTAGCGCAAAAGAACGACTGTTTAGAGGGGGATAGAAGGGGAAGCAGGAGTTAACTCACGAGCTTGGCATTAATGTTGTTGTTGTTGCCGATGGCTGCCATGGGAGAAGCGATCTAGAGAAGGGCTTTGGATTCGTGTTCGAAATAGAGAGAGGGAGAGAGAGAAGAGAGAGGGAAGACGACGACGAAGGATTCGGGATCGGAGGAAGGGGAGAGGAGAAGGAAAGGAGTATTCTTGCTGCCGTATCGATTGAGGTCTTCCAGCGAAAAGACGATGTTTAATTTATTTCTTTTTCGCCGTAGAGCGAGTTTTTGTTGTTTAGATAAATTATACGCATGCTTGTGTCCAACGTACGCGAAACACACCCTTTGGAAACCATCGTGTGGTCCCCACTCGCCACAAGCTAGTGAGAGGGGGTCTGTTTCTGTGGTTTGGGGCGGAGGTGTGCTGATATCGATCATCCGGCTGGTGGGTAAAATGGTTGCTTTGCTTGCTTTCTTATGGCACGTGAGACACACGTGACTGATGAAGGGAGGAGAAGCGTAGAAGCTGGAAATGATGAACCGCAGCAATGGATGGCAGAGGTTTTTTAACCTTTTAAAAATCGGGGCGTCTCTTTGAAAAGTAACTAGGGAAGCAACTAAAAAAAAAAAAAGGGAGAAGTAACTAGGGAAGGTGCCCTTGTTAGGCTAATGGAATTGCTTCATTGCAGATGCTTCATGATGCACTTGGCCGAAAATTCTCTAAGACCGTGGATTATAAATTATTGAGAAACAAATAGTTTTAGGTGATCGAAATTAAGGTTAAGAGATATTGTTGATAGAAATTCTTTTGGATTTGAACACCGCTGTGAAGACTAACGGAGAGAAATCAGCTGTGTTATAAATATTTAAATCTAGAAGTAATACCAAGACTGGTAGAGAGAAATTGTTTGCACTATAAATATCTACATCTAGATTTTTGAAAATGCAACTAACCAATAATCAAATTCAGAATTTGTGGTTACCAAGCAAAATATTATTACAAGCAAATTTAACTCACGATAATTTAAAAATATATTAAGATATTATGCACATATGATGTATTTTTTATTAGTAATCTATCATCTACAGTAATATTTATAGAAGATATGATGTGTTATAAAATGCATTACACATTCATGAAGCTCCAAATTATGTATCTCTAATTTCACATGCATAGTACATGTCATGAATTGATTATTTTTTAATTATCTTCATATAAAATCGGAAAGATGATATAGCAATTTTTGATTATAACATCGACATAAAGTATTTATTAAATAGGCATTTATTGCAATGCATTAGCATCAACTTATGGTACAACCCATTGAGACAGTTAAATCCTTTGTGTCATTTCGAAACACATTGAAGGGATTATATCAATAAAATATAAGGTGTGTTAATTTTATTTTTTCATGAGGGTTGTTTTGGAATATTCCCATGAAAATAGTGATGCCAACAAGGTATACATTGATTTGAAAAGCATGTAACCAGCGCACGCCGTGCAATATTGACGTGTTATGGTATCTACTTTATATGTTGCAAGTAAAGGTAGTCTACCACAAATATATATATATATATATAAGCTTTATATGCCAAAGGTGACAAAAGGCAACTAAAAAGGGCTGAGGCGGCAGCGTTTTTTCCAAGGCCGTTTTCATCCTACACTTTTATAAAGTCAAGCATCTATATCATTTATCCTTTTGGCATAGAAATAGAATAATTGCTTCTTGGCATTGCCATAAAATAACTATCTGAACCTAAAAAGAAAATAAAATTTTGCTATAACCAATCCAATTGTTTTAAATTAATCATTATGTTTACTTTAAGAATATTGACTCATCTATTAGTTTCTTCCTTTTCCTACTCTTAATGTAAAGTTCAAGAGCCCTAAGTCTGAGGCTTTTGACTCTTGACCTTTTAGTGGATGTAGTTAGCGATGGAGTAGTTTATACCACTAAATCTTAAAGGCAATGTTTGTTCAGTCTCCTTCAAAACAAAAATCAGAAACTTATGCTTCTAATTGCTAGTTCAATTATGATGAGTTTTTTTCAATCCTTCCAAAGTTTTGGGGATAATATACTAATTTAGTGACGGGCATGTTAACGGAATGTGATCAATTGAAAAAAAAAAAAAAAAAGTAATCTAGACATTAAACAAGTGGAGAATCATCATTATTATCGTACGATCAGCCAATCACAATACTAAAAGCCTAGACATATTCTAGATAGAAATAATAGCTACGTTAACATATTTTTCCTACTAACCCCTTGTTTTATAGTTCAACATCATTGCACTAATTTATATATGATACCCTCTTGCTTCATTATCCTCTAGAGAATTCTATAGAATTGGTTAAATTCGATCGAAGCTTCAACCTTCAAAGCTAGCTTTCCGATCAGATTTCCCTTATTCTCATCCTTTTTTTTTTTTTAACGTAAAATTATACGTTTTGTGTTTGAAGACCTGGAACAGTTGGCATCAGGCCTGAGACTCTGGGCAACAACTTCAGCTCTTTTCTGCAACCCGAGAACCAGGTTGGCATGGACCTAAACGACACTAAATTTGTTTTGGATCTGTCGTAGGACTTGCACCCAAATATTAAAGTCACCAAATTTTCACCAACTAAGGTGAACCTTTGTGCAAAAAACCGGTTCAAGTTTAAGCCGGACCGATCGGTCGAATCTTAAGTCACACATTTCTGCCGCCTCCAGTCTACATACACACAAACGCGGGAGTCCACCATAAGAAATGCGTGAAATATATTCGCATTCCATCATCCCAATTGAACCGTTCTCTCTCTACAAACCATAACGAGGTTCTAAATTGGCAACATAAATCCCTCACCTTTAACGGTAGCAGGAAAACCTCTGCCACCCACTGGCCCTTATTTCCGTAACGGCCGTCCCTGCACCCATTTAAGATTTAACTCTCCACTCACTCTTTGCAAACATCTTAACAGCCATCATACTGGCACGTAAACTTGTCAATCGAGACGTGAACGTACGTAAGTTATGATCCCTAGACACCATTTTTGATGGATTTTTTTTTTCTTTTTTTGGATGGTGTACATCCCCTATCCCCCATCCCCTATTCGCTTTTCTCCTTCAAAGATGAAAGGAAGTTCTAGGCTATGAGGCGTCAAAGTTGACGGTCTTTAACAGCGGAGCCACTCAAAATTACGTAAATGCAATTTAAGCTGGTGTTAAAGGCGAAGGGGTTTCAGGTAATCTAAAATTGGTCAGGGGTTAACATGTAAAAGAAAACACCGCTAAAAAGAAAGTAGTTTACCACCCATTCCCTGAAGGCTGAAACCCCGTCCCTGCCTCGGCTCTGATCGCCTCCGTTCCAACTCTATAATCTATTCTATTCCAAAGACCAACACCGATGCCAAAAAAGCCATGTCCGAGCCCTCCAACACCGCCCCCTTAGAACTTCTGGAGCATCCCCACCCCCACCACCCCCATCACCACCCACGGCCGCCGGCGTACTCTCCGTCTTCCTCCTCCGCCGCCCTGGCCCGCGACTACCGCAAGGGAAACTGGACCCTCCACGAGACCCTCATTCTAATCACCGCCAAGCGCCTCGACGACGAGCGCCGTGCCGGCGGTGGCAGTTCCGCATCCGGCGGCGCCGCCCCCCGCTCCGCGGAGCAGCGGTGGAAGTGGGTCGAGAACTATTGCTGGAACAACGGCTGCCTCCGGAGTCAGAACCAGTGCAACGACAAGTGGGACAACCTCCTTCGCGATTACAAGAAGGTCCGCAACTACGAGGCCCGCGCCACGGCTACCGCCGGCGGCGGCACCGCCGGAGACCGGCCCTCCTACTGGGCCATGGAGCGGCACGAGCGGAAGGAGCGCAACCTCCCAACCAACCTTGCAGCCGAGGTCTTCGAGGCCCTCACCGACGTCCTCAGCCGCCGGGCAGCCCGCCGCGGCGGTGCCGGTGCCGCAGTCTCCACCCCCGGCTCCTCTCGCGCTCTTCCTCCGCCGCCGGCGCCGCCTCCTCCCCCCGCGCTCACCCCGCCATCCCAGCCCCAGCCGCCCGCGGTCACCCCTACTCCAACGCCGCCCCCGCCACCTCCACCGGCGCGAGCCTCCGTTTCCGGTATGGTGGGAAGAATTAATGCACGTAATTATTATATCCATAAGTATATTCCTTTTAATAAATATAAAACCTCCATTTTAGCTCTTTATGGGACATTTTACGGATAAAAAATAGCTAAAAAGGCTCTCTCAAGCGTGGGGTTCATGAATCGCTTCTGGGGTTCCCAAGATTAAAAAGGTTGCATGGGACAAAAATCACAATCCTTCCTGTGATACGCGTATCCTCTTTCTCTCTCTCTCTAAAGACTATAATATAATACCTGTTTTAGTTTTAACTGCTAAAAATATAATAATAATATCTGACCTATGAAAGCTGTTATGTTGCATGCATCTGCGTTCATATATTGTTTAAAAAAAAATAAAATGGATTCATTCCAATACTATATTTAATTTGCCTATCGTACCGCCCAAAGTTTTCACTTTCCGCCATCTAATTTCTTTTATAATAAAAAGCTATCGCTTCTCACACATATGTGGCCACTTCCCAAAATATAAAGTTCGAAAAAGTATAGAAAAGGGCTTTATTTTATATATATAAAAAGCTTATATTCTAACACGTAGCCTAAAAGTTGCCAACTTTGTGTTTACGACACTAAACAAATTGGTTTCCATGTTAATAAACATATTTAAGTTTGCGAGCCAAAAGAAAACCCTTTTCTATACTTTTTCGATACTTATATATATATACACGTAGAATTTTAAGTTATATATATATTTTTTGTTTTTATTTTATATATTGGGTTTTCATGCTGATAGTGGAGATGACGGAAACGTCGGGGTCGTCGGAGAACGAGGGGCTGGAACCGGAGGCGAAGCGGCGGAGGCTCCGGCGACTAGGGTCGAGCGTCGAGCGGAGCGCGACGGTGCTGGCGAGGACGCTGCTGGCGTGCGAGGAGAAGCGGGAGCAGCGCCACCGCGAGATGGTGGAGCTCGAGGAGCGCCGCCTCCGGCTGGAGGAGGAGCGGACGGAGATGCGCCGCCAGGGATTCGCCGGCCTCATCTCCGCCGTCAACAACCTCTCCGGCGCCATCCACGCTCTCGTCTCCGACCACCGCAACGGCGACGGCAGGTAAAACCGAACCGACCCGCACGACGACCGAACCAAACCGGCTATACCAACTTATTTGCTTCTTGGTTTGGGATGTAAATAAGGGCCTAAAATGATGGTATTGTTATTTTTTCCGTGCTATTATCCATTATTTTTTTGTATTTTTCCCTTCTATTTCGTACCACAATCAGGTGGTAGGGCCCTATTTCATTGATGCATGTGGTAATTTAATGACTAAAATGACCTTATTTTTCAGTAAATTTACAACTGTAACCGGACAGTCCGCTTCTAGCACAAAGTGGGACGGTTAGGATTTGTAGGGCCATGGGATGGACGGTTGTGCTTCTTTCGGCCATGTTGTCCGGCTGCCCAACTTTTGGGCCCACTCGTCGTACGGACCTGATCGATGGGCCTGGGCCGTTCTCTTCTCCACTAAAATTGCGTCTCTCGAGTACATTTCCTCCCCTGTTGTAATAGAAGTTCTCCTGTTCTCCCCCCGTCGGTCAAAGTATGTGGGCCCCAGGAGTCAGCCTTTCTAAATGACAAAACTACCCTCGAACCATACGGAGAACCACAGGAACACCTGCATATCTTTTGTCGGCTTCCCCTCTCTTCCGTTTTGTCCCTTCTCGGACGGAGGGGCATTTTCGTCAAATACGATCATTGATAGGCTGTTGCGGGTCTCGTTTGTTTTCTCGCAATGCTTCCCAACCATTCCACCCAATTTACTACACCCCCAATCACACTTTCTTGTGGGGCCCGAAGAGTTGTCGGATGGTCACGATTCGGGGGTGGAGGTTTTAGGTGGAAACAGGAGGCGGGTTAGAAAAGGCACTGACAGAGGATGCCAGTCTTGGCTGGCCGATCAGAGCAGTGGTCAAATCGGTTTGACCGGCGTCTGCGAGATCCCACCGTGACCGGATCTATTCGTTTTCCGGAAATGCCCTCCATCTTTTTTAAATGACGGTTTCGTCCTCCTTCGTTCGGCATGCCGTTCCCAGCACCGACACCCACGGCCCTGATCGCGCCCGTAACGGCTTCATTGACGGCGGAACCGGTGTCGGTAGATGTAACGGAGATGTTGAGCATTCTCTGTCACTGTGAAGCTACTGGCTGGAGCACTATTACTGTTGATACAATTAGGATACTCCATTCATCGTGGCGCTGGTATCTCAATGATAGCCCACGTATCCCTGTTAAGGGGTACCAAAACAGCACTGTCACATGGGCTCTCAGGACTATGTCGAAGGAATTCCAGAATTCTTTATCTGCTGGACGATAAATTCCCAGCTCTAGTTCTCCACTACATAATTTTAATAATTTCAGAACGTATAAGCCGTTATTTTTAAATAACTCCGCAACATCTGAGGGAAGAAATGATGCGCATTCTTCAGACGACAGTTACTCATCTTCATCTATACATTTCGAGTTCTCTGAATTCTTTAAATAAGTGAATATTTATTTTGCATGCCACCTCTCGGAGATAAACTCTATATAAACTGGATTCATCTCTCCTACCAAACTCTTAACATCTCGGAGCGCACCGAAATATCCTATGTACCATCCAGGATTCGCTAGACCTCCGTACTTCATCTTTCCATTTGTATTTCCATTCACCTCATATTCAGCTCTGCTCCTTGCAAAATTTATCTTGAAAACTTAGATATCTTCTGCTTGCTTTCATAGGAGACTAATTTAAGCATCAGATAGTCTGTCGCCGAAAATCTTTGGCGTAAGAATTCTTTCTATCTTTGGTGGTTTTATAGGATCCGGTTCATGGGATTGATCAAAACTAAGTTCTGACTCTTGCGTTTCTCAAAGATCTCGACTAGCTTTTTGAAGACCACTCTATTCCTTCTCTCTGGCTCCAACTCAGCGGTCTAAGTCAGATGATCTTTCCGACAGCAACAACTGTGTTGCGGCCAATCGCCTCGTCGCCCGATCGCCGGGAAGCGTGCACCTGCAAAAAGAAGTCCGCACTGACCGGAGGCGGCTCCGACGGGGACCCTCCGACGGTCAAGTCAGAGAGGTGACTGGGCAACAGTGAAATGCAGACAGAGAGCTCTGAGAAAGAGAGAGGGAGAGAGAGAGGAGCGAGCCTGCGTATGTGGGAGAGACGGGCGGATCGACCTTTTGCACTGTTGCCTTCCCCGGTATATATAATGGAGCTAGGTATGGCGCCGTCATTAATGGCGCGGACAAGCGAGGAACTGTCAACTCACTGTGGGCTGTCAGAGCCGTCGTGAAAACGTCATGTCGCCGTGCGGCCGTCTAATCACCAGGGTTGACCCGGCCCTCGGCGGGACAATGCCCCTAGGTAACTGTGCCGCATGTCCGTGTCAGAGCTGACAACGTCTGGCGGCTGTACGGCGGTTGGAGGAGTCAGCCGACCCTAGGTCGGCAGCCAGCGGAGTGGCGTCGGGTTCCTCCGGTCGGTCGGCGAGCTTTATGTAAGTCGGGCCTCAGGCCCCCCGGGTTCAGTCGGTCGGGATGGATACGTCCGACATACCCCAAGTCGGCGATTAGCGCTGGTGGCTCCCGTCAGTCGGTCGCCCCGACCGACGATCGGTCGGCCTATCGGCCAGTCGGAGTCGTCCAACGGGGGTGGTCAGGCCGCCAGGCGGTCGGACGGTCGGGCCGTCCAGTCGGTCGGGCCCTCCGGTCGGTCGGGCCCTCCGATCGGTCGGGCCCTCCAGCAGTCGGTCGGGCCCCCTGGTCGGTCGGGCCCTCCGGCAGTCGGTCGGTCAGCGGGTATCCCCCAACAGTTGCCCCCCTCCACTCCCAAGTCGGGTGGTGGACTGGCCGAGGCTTCCATTCGGGCAGCAATCCCGGACGACTGGGAGTGGATTTGTCGCATGTGTAGATCCGGCCGTACTGTCGGATGATCCGATGTCAGACGCCTCATGAATGCCCAGCGATCCGGACGTCCAGTCGACGTCAGAGGTCACGTCGGCGTCAGGTGTCAGACGCCACGTCTTGCCGTCGTCAGTCGTCACGTCGGTGTCAGAAGATCGGGCGCCGGACGATACAGCGTCAGTCGATCGGATATTCGGCGCCGATCGCGGAAGAGAAGGCCGCTGCCAGGCATCCCATCGGGAACGCGAACCGGCGCGGGCGCGTGAATGCGGGGGCCGCGCCCCGCGTGCCGCGTGTCAAGGTGGTTGGCCGGCGCCCCCTCCGGCATTTAACGCGGGCGGTGCGGCCGTCCCGGGGCGGGGCGCGCCGAATCTTCCGCCAACCGGTGGGCGCCACGCGTCGCGCATCTGCAGGTCTTCGGTCGGCGCGGAAGGATCTCGGCCGTCGGTCGGCCCTATATATATAGGACCTCCCGGACCCTGACCCACATTTGCAACATTTCGCTGGGGAAACTCTGTCCGGGCGATTTTTCAGTCGTCGCGGGCAGAGCTCTTCTTCGCCTGCGGAGGGTCCATCCGGATCCGGTTCGTGGTCCTCCTTCCCCTTCTTCCTTCCTTTCTTCTCTTTCTCCTCTTTCGGTCCCTGCATAATGACCAGGAAACCGACTCAGGGAGCTCGGTCGGGGAACCCGACCGACGACTCCCGATCGGCTCCGGAAGATGAGGCCTCCTCGCTTTCGGGGCCGAACGTCGATCAGCTTCGGGAGCACTATCGCATCCCGGAGCAGTTTCGGCTCTCTGCTCCAGGGGCCGGCGGTCGGGTCAACAACCCTCCGCCTGGCGATCTGGCGCTGTACGTTGAAGACCTTCGCGCGGGTCTTCGACTTCTGATTCCGGAGTTCGTCCGGAATCTGCTTGATTACTACGGACTCTGTCCGGCGCAACTGGCGCCGAACTCTGTTCGGCTAATCACCAACCCCCCGCGTTTCCCTCTTCCGGGCCTTCTTTGTGCTCCGACCCACCCTAAAGCCCGAGGGTGGTGGCTCTTCAACCTCCGGAAGGGTCTTGCCTTCATAACTGGTCTTCCATCGTCCATTCATGGATGGAAGAACCAGTTTTTCTTTGTTTCCTCTTCCTCTTCTTGGGGCTTTCCTTCTCGTTGGGGTACACCCCGAACAGAGGCCAACGAAAACAGTCGGGTGGATGCGGACGACCGGGAGGACTTCCACCGACTGAAGGACATGTCGGTACCGAAGCAGAGGGAGCTTGTTACCGAACAAGCTCTCTATGACGCCGGCTTGAGTCTGGTCCCCCGAATAGGTATCGCCCGATCCTCCGGCTTTTCTTTTTGTCCATCTTTTGGTCGGCCTTTGGTCCAGCCATTAACTCTTTTGTCGGTATTGCAGGGACACCACCGAGGATGAGGCCGACTGATGCCGAGATTCGGCAGTTCGCCAAGAGGAAGAGGCCTGCATCGGGGGCCGGCCCTTCGCGTCCTGTAAAAAGCCAACCCCAGCCCCGCCGATCGTCGAGTCGTCGGCAACCGACCGGTCGGAGCCGGTCATAGCTCTCGCGGCTCCGGCGGTCCAAGTCGAGGAGGGGCCGACTGAAGAGCGGCCGAAGGAGTATCGGTGTCTTCGCCTGTGCGGGTGGAGCCGGATGACGTTCGGGAAACCGAACATCGTCCGGCGGCATCCGTCGGCGCAACAGGGGGCGCCGGATCAAACTCCAGCGTCCCGTCGCTGCAGTCCCGTCGGTCGGGGCAGCTGATCGGGGGAAAGCCCCGATGGAGCCCGCGAGGAGGATAGGTCGGGGGGCCGGTCGATGCCCCCAAGCGCCTACTACCCCGAGGGTGAGTCAGCGTTGGCCGACCACGATCTTGCGAGGAGGTTGTGCCAAGGAATCCTCCTCCCAACCGACGTGGGGTTGCTGCGAACTCGGCAGGTGTCCGAGATGTTATCTCGGTTTTACCCGACAATGGTCGAGGTAAGCTTCGGGTCCTCCCTTCCTTAGAGATTTTCCTTAGGAATTTTTGCTTATCATGCGATTCTGACGAAGTTTTTGATCGGCAGCTGATTTTCACAATGTCCGAACTTGAGGCCGGGTACCGAAGGTTCGACAACGTTCGGGCAGCCTTCAAGGAGAGGTCGGCGGCGGCCGAAGCTGAGAGGGCGATGTTGGCCGAACAACTCCTGCAGTCGGCCGACCGGGAGGCCAAGTTAGTCGACGAGGTCTCCCGGCTTGGGTCCGAACTGCAGTCGGCCAAGAAGGAGGCCAAGCACAAAGGTCGGGCCGTACGCCGCCTTCGACGCGAACGGGATGGTGCAACTGCCGAACTCAAAGGGGAACGCGAGCAACTCCGGGCCAGCCTGGAGAAGCTCGCGGAAGCCGAAGAGGAGCTGTCCATTGCCCAGATCGACGCCGAAATGGCGAAGGTCGAGGCGGAGTCAGCGAGGGAGGAGCTCGCCCGAGCTGAGGACGAGGCAATGTCGGCGAGAGAGTCGGCCGAACGGGAGGTGGAGGACTTCGGTCCTCCGACCGATACCGGGAGGAGATGCTCGAATCAGGCTTCGCCTCATACCGGGTCGGGTTCGAGGATGGTCGGGACGCCGTCCATGCCTTGTACCCGGAGGTGGACGTCAGCCGCGTCGTCCCGCCGTTCGTCAAGGAAGGAGCCGAAGAAGAAGGAACGGAAGAGATGGCCGACCAGCCGTCGGGAGGCGTCATCGTGGTGGAGGAAGCCGTCCCGGAGCAGGTGCCGATCGAAGTTCCTTTATCGACCGAAGCCCATCCCTCGGCGGCCGACCAAGCGTCGCTTATGGCCGAGACGCCGATCATCCCCGATCCTCCGTCGGTCGAAGAGATCGACCAGGACGGGTGATCGGCCCTGCCGACCATCTTTATTTTTGTCTTTTTGAAAATACATGTAATCGGGCTTCGTCCCGACTCTGTAATTTCCTTTTATCAACGAATGAAATTTTCTTCTTTTCCTTCTTGTTTGTAATGCCGACCATTGCTGCGATGTCGAACTTTAGTTGCTAACTTAAGTAAGCCACTAACTCACGTGAGTCGGTAGGACTCCGACAACTTGCATAGCCCTGAAAGCGGAATGGGTCCCGACTTTAGGTCGGCTTCGGGTAGTCGAAGTTGTCAGTCGGGTCCATCTGTTGAGTCGGAAGCCGACCGAACCTGCCAAGGTTCGGCAGCCGGACTTCCGTAGATGCACTTAGTCGATCATCGTCCGGCGCAGTGTCGGGGGTACGATAGTAAGTCGGGTCCCCATGCTCTTGCGTCGGGTTTCATGTCGTTTGACAGACGGTGGCAAGCCGAGTGTCGTTCAGCCGGCCGTAGGTCGGTCGGCCAGTCGTATGTGCGACCAAGGTCGCGTCGTGTGATAGACGGTGGTAAGCCGAATATCCCTCGACCGGCCGCAGCCTGGTCGGAAGTCGCGGCAATAGCCGCGTGGGCTTTTAGCCTTTCTTCGGTCGGGGCCCGATCGGCCAGTCGGCCGATGGATTCTGCCCGAAAATTCGATCGTAGAAGGAGTATGAACTCCCGTTGCAACAGCTGCATCGGCCTTTGTCAGGGGCGGATGTGTTGCCGAAAGTCGAAGGAGTGTAACTCCCGTTTATAAGAGTCCGTCGGCCCTTGTGAAGGTCCGACGAGTCATCGAAGGAGTATTGACTCCCGTCATCGTAGATGCATCGGTCCGTGTAAGGGGCCGATGTGTCGTCGGTGCCAGGTCCGCGTCGATGCGTCGGGGCTGAGCGCCGATCAGTAGTCGAAGAGTTAGAACTCCGATTTTTCAAACTGAACTTGTATTCCGACAATTGAATTACAGAATTCACTGGTAATACAGCTTCAAGTTGTCGGCGTTCCAAGTCCGGAGAATGGGTTTCCCCTCAAGGGTCTCCAGCCGGTAGGCCCTCGGCCCGAAGGTGTCAGCAACCTTGTAGGGTCCTTCCCAGTTGGGAGTCAGCTTCCCTTGGTCCAAGGGCTTCGACACTTCTGCCTTCCTCAAGACTAGGTCGCCAGGCTTAAAGAGCTTTGGTCTGACCTTGGCGTTGTAATACCGGGCGACCCTCTGTCGGTATGATGCCATTCGGATTTGAGCCTCATCTCGCAGTTCGGGGAGAAGGTCTAGGTCGGCCCTCCGGCTTTCGGAGTTGTCCGGCTCGCGGTACTGCTCGACCCTTGAAGATGGCAGGCCAATCTCGAGCGGGATCATAGCTTCTGTCCCGTAGGCCAAACTGAACGGCGACTCTCCGGTCGGGACGCGGGGGGTCGTTCGGTAAGCCCACAGGACGGAGCCCAGCTCGTCGACCCAGAGACCTTTGGCTTCGTTCAGTCGGGTCTTGAGTCCATGGAGCAAGGTTCGGTTCGTCACCTCAACCTCACCGTTGGACTGTGGGTGCCCGACTGAAGTTAGTCGGTGACGGATGCGGAACCTGGCGCAGAAGTCTTTGAAGTCTTGGTTGTCGAATTGCCGTCCGTTGTCGGTGATGATGGTGTGAGGCAATCCGAACCTGAAGATGATGGACTTTTGGACGAAGTCCTCCATCTTCCGCTCAGTGATCTGCGCCAAGGGCTCGGCCTCGACCCACTTCGTGTAGTCGATGGCGACAACGATGAACTTCCTCTGGCCCGACGTCGGTGGGAAGGGGCCGAGAATATCGACTCCCCACTGAGCGAAGGGCCACGGAGCGACAATGGGAACGATTTGGCTGGCCGGCTGGCGCTGAATATTGGCATACTTCTGGCATGGCTCGCACCTTCGGACCAACTCTGTCGCATCCCTCTTCATGGTCGGCCAGTAGTAGCCCTGTCGCAAGACCTTGAAGGCTAAGGACTTACCCCCCAAGTGATTCCCATAAATTCCTTCGTGAACCTCTCGGAGAGCGTAGTCGGCGTCGGTCGGTCCCAAGCACCTGAGCAGAGGGAGGGAGAACGACCTCTTGTAGAGTCGGCCGTCCATGATCACATATTGCGACGCCGACCATCGGAGTCGCTTGGCCTCCGCGAGATCTTCGGGACTGGTCCCGTCGGACAAGTACTGGACGATCGGGTCCATCCAACTTGGTTCGGACGTTAGCTGCTGTACTTCTTCGACCCGATCGATGCTCGACTGCTGGAGGTTTTCGACAAACGTCCGACCCAAAGAATCATAGGCCGATGTTGCCAATCTGGAGAGAGCATCGGCACGGGCGTTCTCCGTCCTGGGGATGTGGGAGATCTCGAAATACTCGAGGCGGGCCACGAGATCCTTTACCTTCTGAAGATACTTGATCATGGTCGGATCTCGCACCTCGAAGTCGCCCTTGACCTGCCCCACGATCAGCTGAGAGTCGGAGAATGCCCGGAGGCTGTCGATGCCCAGCTCCTTCGCCATCCTCAAGCCCGCGAGGAGTGCCTCATATTCGGCTTGATTGTTGGAGGCCTTGAAGTCGAACCGGAGGGCGTATTCGGTGACTACCCCATCCGAATTCGTGAGCAGGAGCCCGGCCCCGCTTCCCTGAGCGTTCGAGGCTCCGTCGATGTGGAGTACCCAGGTGGAGATCGGGTCTGGCTCAGAGACCGAATCTCGTCCCGGGCCTTTAGCTCCCGACCATTGGTCGGTCATCGGGCATTCGGCGATGAAGTCGGCCAAGACCTGCGCCTTTAAGGCAGGCCTCGGCCGGTACTGGATGTCGAACTCGCTAAGCTTCATCGCCCACTTAGCGAGTCATCCGGATGTGTCGGGTCGGCGCAGTATGGCCCTCAGGGGCCGGTTGGTGAGTACCACGATGGCGTGGGCCTGAAAGTATGGTCGGAGCCGTTGCGCGGAGACGGTCAGGGCGAAAACCATCTTTTCTGTCTTCGAGTATCTGGCTTCGACGTCGTGGAGCACTTTGCTGGCATAGTAGATGGGCTGATGAGTCCGACACTCATTTTCCCGAACGAGCACCGAGCTGATCTCCTCAGAAGATGTGGCCAAGTAGAGATACAAGGTCTCCCCGACCTGCGGCTTTACGAGCAGCGGCGGGGAAGCCAAGTACCTTTTCAGGTCTTCAAAGGCCAGTTCGCACTCATCCGACCAAGAAAAATCGTTCGCCTGGCGCAGGGTCTTGAAGAACGGGAGGCACCTTTCAGCTGATCGGGAAATGAATCGGCTAAGAGCGACGATTCTTTTGTTCAGCTGTTGGACCTCCTTCTTGGTGTTCGGATGACGCATGTCGAGGATTGCCTTTATCTTCTCAGGGTTGGCCTCGATCCCTCTCTGAGAAACGAGGAATCCGAGGAACTTCCCGGAGGTCACTCCGAAAGCACATTTGGTCGGGTTGAGCTTCATTCGGTGTCGTCGAAGGGTGCGGAAGGTCTCCTCGAGATCCTGAACATGGTCCGAGATCTGCGTGCTCTTCACCAGCATGTCGTCCACGTACACCTCCATGTTACGCCCGATCTGGTCTTTGAAGACCTTATTGACGAGTCGCTGGTAAGTGGCGCCGGCGTTCTTCAATCCGAAGGGCATCACCCGATAACAGTAGAGGCCCTTGGGAGTGACGAACGCGGTGTGCTCCTCGTCTTCAGGTGCCATCCGGATCTGGTTGTACCCGGCAAATGCGTCCATGAAGCTGAGCAGTCGAAATCCGGACGTCGCATCCACCAACTGGTCGATCTTCGGGAGTGGGAAGCTATCCTTCGGGCAGGCTCGGTTGAGGTCGGTATAGTCGATGCAGATCCTCCATTTCCCGTTGGCTTTCTTGACCATGACGACATTGGCGAGCCAGTCGGGATACGTGGATTCCCGAATGAAGCCTGCTTCGAGCAGCTTGTCTACTTCTTCATCGATGGCCTTCTGCCTTTCTGGGGCGAAGGACCTTTTCTTCTGCCTCACCGGCTTCATTGTCGGGTCGATGTTGAGTCGGTGAGTAATTATTTCTGGAGGGATGCCCGACATATCTGCTGCCGACCAAGCGAATATGTCGGCGTTGGCCGTCAGCAGTTCCGCCAGTCGGTGGCGTTCGGTGTCGGGCAATTGAGACCCGACCCAAACTTTTCTGTCGGGATTTTCTCCTATCGGGATCGCCTCGAGCTGCTCGGCCGGCGAACCCCGTTCTTCCTCCTCCCGTTGATCCAGTTTGTCGATTGTCAGGGGATCCTTTGTCTCGTCGTTTTGAGCGGAGATTTGGAAGCATCGTCGGGCGAGCTGTTGATCTCCGCGCATCTCCCCGACTTCGTTTTTGATCGGGAATCGAACAAGGAGATGGTACGTCGAGACGATCGCCCTGAGGGCGTTCAATCCGGGTCGCCCGAGTATGGCGTTGTAGGCCGAAGGAACTTGGACGACCGCGAAAATGAGGGAGACCGTGCTTTGCCGTGGTTCGGTACCGACCGTCACGGGCAGGGTGATTTCTCCTTCTGTCGTGACGGTGTCTCCGGCAAAGCCGATCAAGGGCGTGGAGACCCTCCTAAGTCGGTCAGTTGACAGTCGCATTCGGGAGAAGGTCGAGTAAAACAAAACATTTGTCGAACTTCCATTATCAACAAAAATTCGTTTTACATCATAATTGGCTATCGTCGCCGACACAACAACAGCGTCGTCGTGGGGAGTCTGGATGCCCCGAACGTCGTCTTCTGAGAAGGTGATTACGTCGTCCGGGCGCGGCTTTTTCGTCGGCTCCCCCTCTGTAGACGTCCCCGGTCCCAGCCGCTTGGAGATCATGTTGATGACTCCAGCCGTCGGCTGGTTAGTCGGCGCCTCTTCAGTCGGCTGGGGGCGTCGATCGACAGTCGGTCGGGTCGGCGGACCCTTTCGAAATTTGCCGAGATACCCCCGGCGGATGAGATTTTCGATCTCATCCTTCAACTGGATGCATCGCTCGGTGTCGTGGCCGTGGCTCCGATGGAACCGGCAGTACTTCCGATGGTCGAGGCCCTTTGCCTTCAGAGGCGGAGGCCGTCGCAGGTATTCTTCCCCCTCGATCTCCATCAGGATCTGCGCACGGGGAGCGGAGAGAGGAGTATAGGAGTCATACCTGGGACGCGCCGGCCTCGGAGTCTGTCGGCGGGGTGATTTTTGGATCTGTCGGGGTGGAGAAAGCCGACTATTGGCCGGGGGCCTGCTTGGTTCGGCGGGACCCCGACCTTTTCTCCGCTTCTCCTTCGGACCTCTGGGCTCGACCAAGCGTCGGTCGGACGCTCCTTCGTCCGCGCGCATATACTTGTATGCGCGCTCCAGTAGCTCCGCATATGTTCGGGGGAGGGTCTTGTCCAGAGAATAAGTAAATCGGGACGACCTCAGGCCCCGCTTCATGGCTGAAACCGCCATGTCTTCGTTGAGGTCCCGGACCTCGAGCGTGGCCGCGTTGAATCGCGCCACGAAGTGTCGGAGCGTCTCGTTTTCCCCCTGCTTAAGGGAGAAAAGGCTATCCGACGTTCGCGGCGGCTTTCGGCTAGTGCTGAAATGGGCCACGAACGAGTGCTCGAGCTGCGCGAAGGAATGGATACTGCCCGATCGAAGACCGGAGTACCAAGTCCTGGCAGCCTTGCGGAGCGTCGCGGGGAAGCCGATGCAGAAAAGAGCGTCGGTTGCCCCTTGAATCGTCATGAGAGCTTTGTAGCTCTCGAGGTGGTCGACTGGGTCGGTGGAGCCGTCGTATGGCTCCACGTTCGGCATTTTGAACCGACTGGGAATCGGCTCGTCGAGGACCAGTCGGGAGAGAGGCTGGGTGGTCTGGAAGTCGACGTCGTTCGAAGACTTCTGGCCGTCCATCTGCAGTTGGGCGAGTCGGCGGTCGATTTCCTCGAACCGTCGCTCGTAGTCGTCCGCTCGTCGATGCTGGGAGACCCCAGGGGTGGAGCCTCCAGAAGATTCTGAGAGAGAGGCCGACGGTGTGCGTGGTCGCTTCTCCTTCCTTGCCCGTTCCAACGGGGAAGGAGAGGGCCGCTGGGACCGTCGGTCGTCGCGCCGTGATCGCCCCTCCTCCTCTCCGTGGGAGCGCTGTTGGGAGCGCTCGCATGGAGGCGACAGGGGTCGGCGCGGCCGTCGGCGGCTGCTCCTGGAAGGCATAGGTCGGGCCGCCGGTTGTTGCTGGAGGCTTTTGACTGCGTCGGTCAGTACGGTCATCTGCCGTACGATGGCCGCAATCTGGGCCTCCGTGGTCACTGCAGGGCGCGGAGAGCTAGGCTCCGCCGCCGGTGGGGGCGGGGAGGCCTCTTCCCGGCGGGAAGAACGCCTCGCCGACCCAGTGACTCTCGATCGTTGAGCTCTTGTCTTTGTCATGCTGTCCCCTACCTGGCGCGCCAATCTGTTGCGGCCAATCGCCTCGTCGCCCGATCGCCGGGAAGCGTGCACCTGTAAAAGAAAGTCCGCACTGACCGGAGGCGGCTCCGGCGGGGACCCTCCGACGGTCAAGTCAGAGAGGTGACTGGGCAACAGTGAAATGCAGACAGAGAGCTCTGAGAAAGAGAGAGGGAGAGAGAGAGGAGCGAGCCTGCGTATGTGGGAGAGACGGGCGGATCGACCTTTTGCACTGTTGCCTTCCCCGGTATATATAATGGAGCTAGGTATGGCACCGTCATTAATGGCGCGGACAAGCGAGGAACTGTCAACTCACTGTGGGCTGTCAGAGCCGCCGTGAAAACGTCATGTCGCCGTGCGGCCGTCTAATCACCAGGGTTGACCCGGCCCTCGGCGGGACAATGCCCCTAGGTAACTGTGTCGCATGTCCGTGTCAGAGCTGACAACGTCTGGCGGCTGTACGGTGGTTGGAGGAGTCAGCCGACCCTAGGTCGGCAGCCAGCGGAGTGGCGTCGGGTTCCTCCGGTCGGTCGGCGAGCTTTATGTAAGTCGGGCCTCAGGCCCCCCGGGTTCAGTCGGTCGGGATGGATACGCCCGACATATCCCAAGTCGGCGATTAGCGCTGGTGGCTCCCGTCAGTCGGTCGCCCCGACCGACGATCGGTCGGCCTATCGGCCAGTCGGAGTCGTCCAACGGGGGTGGTCAAGCCGCCAGGCGGTCGGACGGTCGGGCCGTCCAGTCGGTCGGGCCCTCCGGTCGGTCGGGCCCTCCAGCAGTCGGTCGGGCCCTCTGGTCGGTCGGGCCCTCCGGCAGTCGGTCGGTCAGCGGGTATCCCCCAACAACCGGCTTAGTGTGATTTGGCTTTAGCATCGTCTGAGTGTAGTTTAACACAGCATAAGAACGTAAATAAGTTGGTCCAATGAAAAAATTGATTGATTTTTTTTTTACCTATTAAAGGACGGACTTTTTAATTCAGATGGAGCTGAGATTCTCCGAGTCGTGCTTGTTTAATTTGGAGGGCCTAGTTTGCGGTCCAAGCATTGGCACAGACGCAGGTGACGGAACAAGAGGGATC